>NC_057812.1:30711178-30993053 GCF_018294505.1 Triticum aestivum
CTAGTCAGACAGTCCGCCGACTGTCAGAGGAATTTTTTGATTAAAAGCCAACAACCTTGGGACAGTTTGGTATAGATGTTTTGATTTATTTGTCTAAATTGCGTCCAGCGGCAACAAATGGTAAGAGGGATGGGGTCATGCACTATCCACAGGTCTTGAAAGAATTCTGGAGACTCGAGAGCAGTGGTATTTCGTGTTGTTCTATCTATCTAGTTGACATCTGCATAAATGTACATGCGCCTGTTCTGATAAAACTGCAGTTCTCAGGTAGCTAGCGAGACGGTAGCTTGACAAGGTCACAGCGGACTTGGTAGTAGTATATGGATTATTGCAACCGCCCACAACACAAGTTACTCCTTCCGCAAGCCTTTCACAGCCGCGTTCACCTCTCGAATATCCTCGGTGCTAGGAGTAGAGCCTGTTTTGTGAAACAGAGGTGTGTGAGAATATTGTGAGGCATATATACATACATATACGAAAAAGGAAGAGATCCAGAGGACCCTTACCAGGTGCTAAACGCTTCTGGTCTCTAAGACGATCAACATTCCAAACATTCTGATCCACCATGGCCTCAACATCAACTCCTGTCCATGGCAAAAATGTCAATAAGTAGCTAGCTAGAGAGTTTAGAGGCAGAAGAAAACAAATTGAAGTGATTACATAACAGTTGCAGTGTTATTCAGTTTGCTGTCAAACTTCATATGACATCATAGGATCCAAATGACCTACCTTAATTCACCAATAGTACATGAAGAGTACAAAACACACAATCAGTTTGTTGTGAAAAATCGCAAGAGATATATAGTCTAAAGAATCAGTACTAACTAGCCCCACCATGAAAAAAGCAGCCTAAATTAGGTGAGCTAGCGAGCATGCCAGCTTAATTAATCAGTTCGCGGATACAAAATTATTTGCCGCATTCAAGGTTACTGCTTTTAAAGTTTGTGTATACTATAAAAATGAATGGATGCGCTATGATCTTGTGCAGAAGAGACAGATCAGTCATAATGTGGCCAAGTTCAAATTTGTTTCCCTAGACATACTTCTGTGTTGGGCCTTGCAATTGGCCAATATATAAGATGCAGGTCTGACCATTTGTACTGTTCATATCCTGGTGTACAGTTATGATGTTGAGTTATGGTAATTCTTTTTGGTACATGGAGCGAGTCGAATATTCTGATTCCGTTTTTTGTATTTTGTTAACCGATTGCAGAGGGAAGGATGGTACTGGTGAGGAAGTAGTCAAGCCTTTTACTCCGACTAAAATGGATTTTGATATTGGATACTTTGAGCTTGTTTTAAAGGTAATTTATTATAAACATGTTCCAACCCACTGAATATCTCTTATCATTGATTCTGATGGTAAAAAGACTATGTGGCCAGTTGACTAGAATAATTAGCTTCATTGTACACCATAGTATTAATTCACTTCCAAAGATATGCTGAACAAAATAAGCCTTGATGAATTTCTGAAACTCTGAAGCTCTTACCTTGAGGGGAATATGTGAGCATGGAAATTCTTTTACTTCCGGTGCATGATTGAGACCAGTTGTTAATTTGTATGTAATATGCAGGAATAGATGGCCGATGTAAGTGCTGACTGTTTGGATGTGTACGTAAACATTGTCAGCAGGATGTTTCATAGCGAGGATGAAGGTTTTGAGTTCTATAACAAGTATGCTCTTGAGAAAGGCTTTAGTGTGAGAAAAGGCTATGTTGAGTGAGATGAAGCGAACGAGAAGATAATTCCGAGGAAATTTGTCTGTAGTCGTGAAGGTTGTCGTGAAGAGAAGCACATGAAGAGGAAGAGAGAAGATAGCAAGAGGAAGCCATGGAATATCACTCGTGTCGGGTGTAAAGCGAAATTTGTCATTGCAAGAGTCGCCAAAACAGGGCGGTGGTTTGTGAAGGATTTCATCGAGGAACACAACCATCCTCTGGCCCCACGAGACCTTGCTTGCTTTTTGCGTTCCCACAGAAGAATCAGCGACGAGCAGAAAGCGGACATTATAGAGATGGAAAGTATTGGAATCCAGAAATAGAAAATCATGGATGTGTTGTGCATGCAGTACGGTGGATATGACCAGGTTGGATGCACGACGAGGGACATCTATAACTTCTGCCATCGCTACAAGCAGGAAACAGTCGCTGCTGGTGATGCTCAGACGGTGATCCGTCACATGATGGCGCGGCAAGAGAGAGACCCAGATTATTTCTTCAAATACTTGGTTGATAAAGATGGGCATCTGAAGGGATTGTTCTGGTCCGATACTCAATCTCGCCTTGACTATGAGGCTTTCGGCGATGTTGTGGTTTTTGATAGCACATACAGGACCAATCAGTACAATTTGCCGTTTGTGCCGTTTGTCTGGTTGAATCACCACCACAGCACAGTTATCTTTGGATGCGGGATCATTTCTCATGAAACTAACGAGGCGTATGAGTGGATGTTGCGGATATTTTCTGAATCCATGGCACAGAAGCATCCGATATCTGTAATCACTGACGGAGACCTTGCAATGCAGAGAGCGATTAGGGTGGTGTGGCCTGACTCATACCATAGGCTGTGTGTATGGCACATTCAACAGAACATCGTACGCCATCTGCATGATGACGAGGTTAGGGAAGAATTTAGATCTTTCATATATGACTCGTCTTGTATTGAAGAGCATGAGAGAAAATGGATAGAGTTCTTACAAAGGAATGAAGTGACAAGTGAGGAGTCGTGGTTGCATCAGATGTATCAGATGAGGAAGTTGTGGTGTGCTCCATACCTGGTGGGGCGCTGTTTCTTAGGATTGAGCAGCAATCAGCGGAGTGAGAGCCTAAACACCGTGCTACATACACATCTTGAGGGTAAGATGACATTGTTTGATATGCTAGAGCACTATGAGCATTGCCTTTCGGGACGACGCTTGAATGAGGCGATCCTAGACATCGTGGCCTTGCAGTCCGTTCCATTTACAGACGCGGATGCTTCAAGTCTTGAGAAACATGCTGCCCGAGTTTTCACTCCTTGTATGTTTGAGTTTGTCAGATGGAGCATAAATGCCGTCAGCAAATATGTTATCAGCGAGATACCAGATGCATGGGAGTTGACTACATATGTTGTGGCTAAGATTGATAGAAGAGAGAAGAAGTTCGAAGTGCGTTGTGAGCTGAAGGAAGGTTCTCTGTACAGGATCAGTTGCTCTTGTCGTAAGCTGGAGTGCTTGGGAACACCATGCTCTCACATATTCTACATCTTGGGAATACGTCAAGTGGAACTGCTGCCTAGGTGTTGTGTTCCCATGAGGTGGACGATGAGTGCAAAGTCTGCATTCCCTCCTACCAGAAAGAGCGAGATGTATGACTATTCAGAAAGCCTTGTGAGGTACTGTGAGTTGCGGAATTTGAGTCACGCGGCATGTTTTCGGGCATGTCAATCCAGTGAGGAGTATCAGCGTCTGAAGATGGTTCTGAATGGACAAGATGGCAGCAAGGAATCAAGCCGTGGTCAGGAGGAATGCATTAGGTTTGGTCCGGTGCTGCCACAGACGACGGAAATTGATTGTGGAGATTTGGAAAAGGTTCTGGACCCAATGCATGTGCAAGGTCGAGGTGCACCGAAGAAAAGGTTGCAGGCAAAGATGAAGAAGCAAAGATCAAAGAGGAAATGTGGCTACTGTGGGGTGATAGGTCATGATCGGCGTAATTGCACTAAACTGCAAGAGGTGTCAAATATGTCCATTTTTAATTTTTGCATCTGCATTACTCATTAATATAGTGCACTAATTATATTTGGTGCTCTGTAGGAAATGATGGCAGCAAACTGTTAGCTACAGCTATCTCTGCAAGGGGTTTCATGGTAGGAAACTATTGCCCTTGTGGTACGCAAGCTCATCTGTAGAGAAAATAAATTATTGTACAAGCTAGTGTTGAAGTTGCATCCACTTTTGCCTTGTTCTGCAGCCCAAGGTATCTTCAGATGATGATTGGAGCTGGATGGCGCTCAAGCTATTGCGTAAGGTAGGATATACTGGAATTTGAAAGTTCTGTGTTGTAATGCATCTCTTCTAGTAAAGCGGTTGATTTATGTTTGGACATAAAAAAGTGAGATACAAGAGTTGTAGAACAAAGCTATCCTTATAAAATACTCCGTCCGTCCCATAATGTAAGACATTTTTTGACACTATAGTAGAGTCAAAAAACGTCTTACATTATGGGACAGAGGGAGTATATTATATCAGATGTATGTACACAATGTTTGAGTCAGCCTGTGCATGTGACAGTGGTGAACAGAAATTTATATATGATCCTATCAAATTTTATGGAGTTTTTATAGTACATATCCTAATTTGATAACCAGCCTAACTACTTTAGTACAACTTCTGCAAGAAAATTGTAGCCTATACACTAATTTAACTCGAAACCGCACTTTGTTTGGTTGGCGCAGATGTGTTCCCGTTTTCCAATCAGCTCCGATCTGGGCGTCTTCAGTTTCGTTAAGTCCTGTATCGGAAACCATGGCTATGAAAGACATTGCGAGCGAAACAAATACAACCTTACGGTTTTGGAATGCATTGGAGTGGCTTTTCTGCGAACCAAGCGTTGTTACTACATCTTAAAGCCTTAATGCAAGTTGTCCAGACAATATGACACTTGATATCTACTCCCTCTGTAAACTAATATAAGAGTGTTTAGATCACTAAAATAGCAATCTAAACGCTCTTATATTAGTTTACGGAGGGAGTAATTATTAACACTGCCATACAAAAGCATTTCTTAATTCTGTCATATAAATGTGCAGACCATGGAAATATCTTTCCTTTACACAGAATAGTCGTATCACAGATTCTTTGGTTCTCAATAAGCTACAGCATCGGAAATAACCAAACTGTTGCGTGAAATAACACTGGTTTGGACTAGTGCAGCATATGCAATAAAAAAATAGTAAAAGCCACAATTTAGTATGTGGCATCTAAAAATTGAGCAACAACTCAAAGTTGAAAGCCTATTATTGTAAACATAGTCTCACAATTGTCACTTGAATGAAGTGATTGTTGGATGGAAAATGGTATAAACACTACTTCAGACAATAACTCAGCTCCAAAACTTGAAATTGTAGAAAAAACAAAAGCCTACTGAAGAGGCTCGTCACTGCTGCCGAAATCCAATGCTTTCTTCGAATTGTTATCTGCAAGTTTCTTCCTTTTGGGCGATGATCCATATTCGCCCATGTCCCTCTTGCCGATATCCTTGTACCCACACGAATATATGTCTTCCTCACACATGTACTGTCCAAAAGCATACCAAAGGTATTTAGATTAACATGCAAATGATGTGGCCATTTTTTGTATAATAAGTGAACTTGGCAATATAACCAACCTGTTCAGACATGTCATCATCACTATCATATGAGACTTGTGCATCATCTGAGGTTGCACAATTCTTGACAATGTACAAATGACATTTCTTTAGCCCTTCTAAAGCATGCAACATTTCATCTACATCATGTTGGCCTGAAATCTGTACCATTCCTTCTGGTGGTACACACCCAGGCTTGATGTAGTACAAATCTGCTTTCCCTTTGTACCCTTGGCAACGCAAATTTTTCTCCATTAGCTGCCAGTCCACCTTGCCGGGTTCAACTATTGTCGTCATACCAGGTCTCCCGTTGTGGTACGCGTGAGGAACATGAGAAAGTTCATAGTCCACATGAACAATAAATTGCATTACGACTACCTACATATGACTAGTTGACATCAGTTTTTGCACAATATCAAATTGTTCATACATAGGATGTGCGTACCATTGGTAAAACATACTTACTGGGCCACGTGGTGTTGAGACAGATTGTCCGGTGGTGGGATGTCATGTTTTGCCTGCGGAGGTGGTGACGAGACAGATTGCTCCGGTGTACGGATGTCTCGTTGTGCCTGTGGAGATGGTGATGAGACAGATTGCTCCGGTGTACGGATGTCTCGTTGTGCCTGTCGAGATGCTGATGAGATAGATTCCTTCGGTCTAGGGATGTCTCGTTGTGCCTGTAGAGGTGCTGATGAGACAGATTGCTCCTACAGATAATTTAATGAATAATAGGTACATAATGAAACGTACCTTCGTGCCTGTACTAGCAAGGTCTTGCATCATACTCCCATCCATGGGGATGTCCTCCATCTTCGCCTTGTAATCTAGATCACTACGGTCTTGTTGTAACTTTCGCTCCATATCCGCACGAGCTTGCATTGTATTGACGTCCATCTTACCACACTTGAACTGTACAATGCGGTCCTGCATCATATTCCCTTCCAAGCGGATCTGATCCATCTTGGCCTTGTGATCCATGTCCTTACACTCTTGCCGCAAGATAAGATCCCTGTTCGCACGCGCCTACATGATATTGAATTCCATCTTGCCACGCTCGAGCTGTATAGTGCGGTCCAGGTCCTTCCGCTCCTTCTTCAACTTTAGGTCCATATCATCATGGAAATGCTTCAACCTCTGATCCACGGCTGCACGCTCCGCCGTCATCATCTGTTCCATGGCTGCACGCTCCTCCTTCCTCATGCGGTCCACAATTGCACGCTCTAGTTTCAGATTGTTGTCCATCACCTCTCGCTCTCGCTGCATATTCTTGTCCATCTCTTGACGCATTTGATGCACGTACTTGTCATCATCCATGGTCCCTATAGTAGCCTGACATAACAATGCTAGTTACAATATGTATGGAAATTGGAATACCTATTAATTAAATCCAATTACTAACTCCCATACTGCTATGTGCCACTAGACGTACGAGCATGCAATTTAGAGAAAGTAGTAGATTTCTAATTTATAGTTCAGTGCATGCTATGTGCCACTAGAAGGATCCGAAGATCGCCGCCGCAGCACCATCCGCGTCCACCGTATTAATTGAATCGCATTACTACTAAGAGGGAAGGAAACATCATAGGTGTACATACGGTTTGGTTGTGGGGCACCGGTCGCCAGACACGGAGGAGAGGACGTCGCCGACCGACGAGGAGGAGAGGACGTCGCCGGACGTGGAGGAGAGGTCGCCGCCGCCTGATGAACTGCTCCCGATGGGATTTGCCTCTATGGCTAGGTTTACGTACGTGTGAACGTGGCTGGTAAGTACTATATGGGCAATTATATTACATATCTGAATTGGGCTCGTAAGTACTATATGGGCTTTTGTGCTCACATGGATCAAATATCATACGTGCATGTGCTCTTGATTCAGAAGAAATCAATTAAGCAGGGATGACATGGGAAAGTATCTTGGTGCATCAGCAGTAAGACACACAGGTATTAACGATCCAGCTACACTCGAAGCCTTGGCGTGCAGAGAAGCTCTTTCCCTTGCCCTCGACCTCTCACTGTCTCATGTGTTGGTAGCCTCAGATTGTAAGGAGGTTGTCGCGGACATACACAAGGGCACGGGCGGCCTTTACGCGAGCATTGTTAAAGAGATCATCTCCCAAGGTTTGCAGTTTCCAGCATGCTCCTTCATCTTCGAAGGGCGCGAGACAAACTTTGAGGTGCACAGCCTCGCCAAACACACTTTGGGACTCTCTCCGGGACGCCATCTCTGGCTACTTAATACCCCGGATTTATCTTGTATTCCTATGTATTTGGATATTGATCAATAAATGAGAGTGTGTATGGACTAAAAAAAGAGGAAATCAATTAAGCAGCCTGCTTGTGTGCTTCCATGTGTATGTGTAGTTGCCGACGAGTTAATCTAGCATTCTAAATCCAACATTGGTATCTAGAGCCTCGACGATCTACGATCAATGATGGGGGACAGCGATCAAGAGTCGGTCAAGTCCGGCGACAGTACAAGAATGGCAACAAGGTGAAGAAGGGCGGCAAGTCAGCAACCAGTGGTGGAGGACGGGCGGTGCCAACGTACTGGTGCATCACAACATCCTCATCCAGTACCCGATGCTTACCGACGCCAACTACAGCGTGCGAAGGACTGTTCGGAGCCTAACAAGCGGGAGATCAAGACAAATTTGGCGAAGCAGGAAGACGAACATCCATGTCTTCTAGTGGCCGAAGTTTGTGATCTCGTCCAAAGATAGGTTGTCAAACCAAACCGATAGGTGCTACTTCATGAGAAAAAAGTAATGCCGAAGTTATCCGGGAGCCAGAACGTGTCATGGTGTTGGCTCAAGAGTGATGATGATTCGTGGTTATGGCATGCTAGATTTGGACACGTTAACTTCTACGCCTTGAGGAAGATGTCGAAGATGGACATGGTATCTGAGATGCCATTTATCGACCATGTTGATCGAGTATGTGACGGGTTCTTGGTTGGAAAACAACACCGTAGGCCGTTCCCTGCTCGGTCTACCTATCGTGCAAGTGATGCAATCGAGCAGCTCCATGGTGATCTATGTGGCCCTATCACCCTAGCATATCACAGAGAAAATAAGTACTTCTTCCTTGTGGTAGATGACTACTCGAGATACATCTCCTACGATCTAAAGATGGCACGTTTGAAGCGTTCAAGAAGCTGAAGGTTCGCGCTCGGACAGATCGCGGTGAAAAGTTTACGTCGACGAGTATCCGGATGACACATAGTACTAGACGTAAAAGAGCCATGGTCGTGGTACTACCTGTAGCGGATGACCCGCAACTACCAGTCGGACCGCCACTACAACAAAATTGACATACTGTGACGGAAATCCTCGTGACGATGGTGGACAATGTCACATAAATTCCTAATGTATGATGTTGTCATAGGTGGCGTCACCAATTACTGCAAATCGGTGACGATAAGCGTCACCGAATTGCCTCGACCTTTCAGCACACCTGGCTCCCAATTTTTGTGACATCTTCGTAATTTCCATGACGAGCCCGCTGGAGTCACCGAGTACTATGAATGTGTGAAGATCATTTTTGTCATGTTACGTATAGTAGTCAGACCCACCATAGCTAGTTCTTGGGTTATTGAGTGATTGGGTACATGCGTCAGTGTTGGCAGTGAGATTGCCATAGTTTTTTCAAAGGCTAGCGAGCGTTGTAATTTTTCTTGATATAATATAAATAGGCAATGGCCATGGAAATACAAATAATCATTATTATTTATAAAGGTAAAACTTATTTTCTTCTTTCTAATATAAATAGGTAGTGGTTCGGCTAAAAACTCAAAGTGAGCGTCCGTGAGCTGATGTTGTTTATCTCGAATATAAAAATGAAAATAGGAGCCAAGAGAAAATGAGTGAACATTACTTCCATGTTGTATAATATAATAAATAGTTAGTGCGTATGCAAAAAACTTTCAATGGCGCACTCGTGAGCTAATGTTGTTACATTTCTATCTCAAAAGTTAAAAAGGAAATATGAGAGTTGATTGGATTTTTTTAATTCTTATCACCCACCTTTTAAAACGATGGCACGCCAAGAATTCACAACCACAGAGAAAAAACAAAACAAAAATCAGCTTCGTGCGTCGGTCGGACCATTTGGCGCTAGGTCTCATGCCACGCCGTGTGCCTCCATATAAAACACTAGCCCAAAAAAATCCCCAAATACACCTGTACATTCGCACCTAACTCAAATCTCATCTCACCGGCGGCGCCTGCAAATCACTCCCCGCCAGCCGCGCCACCCGAATTCACTCCCGGTCGCTGCCCTCTAGTCTGCCGCCTCACCCTCTATGTCCGGTTCCCCATCCCCAGCCACCACTACACCGACGCGACCAGCCCCATTTGCTGCCTGGTCTGACCTCCATGCTGCCTCCACCGTCAATAGCTTGTCGACTATCACCAACTCCATCTCCGACGCCTTCACCAGCTTCGTTTCTCACCTCATGTCTCACCAAGATCTGGACGCTGCCTCACCACCCCTTCCTCACCCACTACTTGAGATGTATATGGTGATTTAGAAGATTGGTTTCGTCCGGCGACCAACAAGACGGCGGCGGGGAGACACCAGGTTTGGGAGAGGCAAGCCGATAATGCAGATAGGCTAGGGAATGAGTCGAAAACTCTACAAGTAACTCGGCTACAGCACCATTAGATCTGTTCCCCTTCCAACTACTCGAGGGTAATATTTCGCTGCTTCCTTTTTCTTCCATAATTTCCTGATGTAAGATTTGTGATCTGGAAATTTGATTCTTCTAACCACCTATTTGAAATCTCCTTTTTCTAGTTGTAGTTCATCTAGATCAGGAGTAAGATCAATGTCCTTTGTTCTTATCTAAGGTTTATACTTATATGTTGTTGACTGTCTCTAAATTTCTACAATGAATTATTTCAACTCAAGTTTCCCCTTTAAGTTGCAAGATTATGCAATCTCCAGCATGCTCAAGAACATCTAATATGTGACTAGACTCTACATTCAGAGTATTAACAGTGAAGCTGTACTAATAGCCTTTTATCAGTTACTATGCACAAGAAGTCAATATTCTGTGATAACAGTTAACAAGGTAAAGATATGTCGAGGGCTCGTATCATGGGACATACCGTAGTTGCTAGATGCTGAAAAATATATATACTAAAAGGTCCATTCAGATGCTAATACTGCTCAGTGAAAGAGAAATGATTATGTTATTCTGTAATATTTTTATCCATGTGAACACTTGTCAGTATATTGCTTCTCTTCTGTTTTTCCCCTATAACGCAGGCGACTTAATTGACTGCTCACTGTAGGTAGCAGGACTGGGTTTGCAATATCAAGATAATCGTATTGACCTTGCTATGTTGGTAAAGTTTGAAGCTTAATCTTTTTCTACTTGCTTGTTGCTTCTCCACTTTTTTTCCTTCCAGTCCAGTACTTGACAATTACTTACGTGGTTGTCTATGCCTGGATTTAATCTCACCGTGCCCTTCCTTTGTGCATAACTTGTATTTTTATTGTTATATTTAGATCGAGGAAGCATCGTACAACTGCAGTGCAAGTACACAATTAGCTGTAGTTGCTGGGGAAGGTGAGTAAGCACACAACTGACTAAAATAGTGTAGACAGTACTGACAGTGGTTGCTTATGGAACTTAGTTTTACATGAGATGATGAACAACCAAATTCATAGCATGTCCAAATCATTTCAGAACGAGAAAACGCACAGTTAATAGGAATAAGGTGGCCTGTAGTGGTTGGGTGATTACCTGTAGATATTGCATTATTCGAATGGATGAATGGATGTCACTCCTTACAAAAGAAACATTTTGGTGTTTTGGTCCGCGGTTTTTTAGTACATTACTGATATGTTTTCTTAGTGATGTGCCGATCTAAACTTTTGTAGTAACCAAAGCGTCAAACAACTATACTTATGCAACTAATTATGAAATATGTTCAGTAGATTACTACAATTCATTGTCATACGCCGCCCTAGTGGACTCACTAGTCATTCACATGCTACTTAAAAGTGCAGCATGGGTCCATGTAAATTATTTTGACTGACAACTTTTTATTCTAGTTTGCGTCTTCTTGTTTTGCCAAACTAATATACCATTTTATTGTCCCATCTGCATACCTGCAAATCTAGTTAATAATGTACACAGATCCATAATTTGATAGATTGTATGCTTCTTAGTGGTACTTTTATATGTTTTTATCTTATGTTTTCATCTCATTAAGATGCAACACGATGTTGTGTTTCCTCAATTTATAGGCATCGGGGGGAGTTAGCCGTGAGACTTGAAGCACATGACAGCATTTGAAGAGATTCAAAGGAAGCATCAAGAAGGATTGGAAGCTGTGAAGAAGAGCCAACAAGAGAAGAATGAAGCTTGGGGAAAGAAGCAACATGATATTGGTTTTTCTCTTAAGGGCTCGAGCAACTCAGCAAGAATCCATCGTCTTGTCTATTGTCGTGTCAAACTTGAGTCAATGTTATTTATTATTGTCATTTCTATTTGGAGGATGATTTGGCTAAGAGTTTGAATATATAATATGATTTGTCTCCCATTTCAATTTATAATGTGATTTGGCTCATAACTTATTTATATAATGTGATGTGAATTAAATACTTTGATATGCATTTGCAATATAGTGGAACTCATATTTCATTGCAAATTATTCAAAATATAGTAAACATATTTTGATGATATCATCTTCATCAATAATGAAAGTAATGATGCTAGTAGTAGGGTAATCTGTGCGGGTGTTGACATGGCATAAAGTCAGTGACGTTGCTCCATCATTAAATATTGTACAATATGGCATCTTTGCTCCTAACTTGTGACATTAATCCATCGTCATGGAAATAGCAAGTTGTTGACGTTCTCGAAAACGTCACCAAAGGTCCCATTTTCAAAGACATTGTTTTACACGCGCCGTCACCAGGAGTAATCTGTGACGGGGATTCCATGACGATGCTTGTGACGCCCATACAACGTCACTCGGGTGTAATTTATGACGTTATTAGCTGTTCGATGACATTTGTTGGCGCGTCACAGTAGGCCTAATCTCTTGTAGTGCGCCCAGCTGCCCACCCATGTGAAAGTAGTTTTGGGTTCGGACTACCCATAGTGGTGATAGCCAGTTGTTGTCATGATAATCGGTCTTACTCGTTGGGGGCAACTCATGGTGTTACCATTTCCGAATGACCCATTGTGCAAAAAGGGATCCAAGTTCACTCCTAGCAGCTAGTTTCCGCCTGCACTGCTGATTCACTACTCAGGAGTACATGTAGGGTGTGTTTGGTTGAGGAGCCAAGTTCACTGCTAGCAGCCCGTTTCCGCCCTCACTGCTCATTCACTGCTCAGGAGTACATGTAGGGTGTGTTTGGTTGAGGAGCCAAGTTCACTGCTAGCAGCCAGTTTCCGCCTTCACTGCTCATTCACTGCTACGTAGCAGCCGCACCGGTCATTCCTTGCTCTCCCGCCGTCCCGCTGCAGGTCACCTTGCTGCTGCAAGTGGCCACCCCTGCTAGGTCGCCGCCAATTGTCGCCCCTGCCAGTCCCCCACCCTGCTGCCAGTCCCCACCCTCTGCTAGGTCACCGCCAAGATCCCGATGCGTGCCATGACGGAGGAGAGACAATGGGGACGAGAGGGATTGCGACGCCAGAGAGGGAGCGGGGAGGGGCACAGATCAAGATCGGGGGGCGATGCGTGAGGGGACAGGGCTGGGTGCGTGCGAGGAGCTCGTTCCATGTCATCCGGTCGAATCAGAGGTATCCCTCGGTTCCGCATATAGAGCGAATATTCTGTTTTTTTGGATTGGTGGGTTCCGGTCCATTCGACTAAGTAAACATGGGAATGGGCTACAGGAACCGGACGAACCCATCGTTGGTAGGAGCCAGAGCCCTACCGGGTCTGGGGCGTAGGTGGTATGGGAAGGAGGAAGGCGGGCATGGGCTGGAGCTCGGCAGCCGGCGAATACCCCTAGTGGATGACCCACAAATACCGATATAGTGAGTAGCAGTGCTTGCACGTCAATGCTACTTTGTTGTTTTTATTTTGTGAAAAGGGCTACTTCTATTGTTACTAGTGGGACCGCCCATCCATGGGCCCTTCTAAAAAAATAAGCAGACATGCCAAAAGAATTGGATTAACACTTATCATGTGCGTATCCATCGGCCCTTCCAAACTCACCTCCCACCTCCCGCACTATCTGCAACAACATCCTATCCAACTGGCCTAGCCGGCTTGATTGCCATTTTCCACTCATATTCCATGCGCCGCACACGCGGTCTTCTCCTCCAAAGCCAGTCCCATCGAACGCCGACGTCCTCACCCACGAGAACGGAGCCGCCGGCAACCGCCCATCTGGCCTGCGGAATACGACGTCGCTGCTTGTTCTTCATCGACACTTCGTATTTAAGGTGAGAATGCCGGCTCTTGTCATCTAAACAGGCTCGTACATGATTATGTTGGAACGTGCATTTATTTGGCGCCATGGGTACCGCCCGTAGCTACATGAATTAGGTGGACAATGAAAATTGGAGCGCCCAGCAACTGTCGTATGTCCACAGGAACGCCGCTGCCACCGTCAGGATCATCCAGGGGATCACCGGCGCGATCTGAGCCACCAGGCACACCCAGGGGATCCGAGCCGGTGTCAACCACCTATCTGGCCTGTGTGATACGATGGTACTGCTTCCTCTTCATCCACCCATCAGCATCACGGTGAGAACGCCTGATATTTTTACACCCTTTAGTCAACAAGTGAGGTCAACTTAATCCAAAATTGTATACAAATATCAAATGGCAGAATGATTCAGTACATACCACGTATTATATTCACATGAACGACAGTAGAGAAAATTGATTCAGTCTATCTTTGTGCATATTTTGCAGGAATGGCTAGTTCTTCCAGTAGTTATGCTGACACAGAATTGCCACTATCAGACGTAACCAATCAGGTATGTTAATCCCAGTTAGGTTAAAATCTTTGAAAACACATAGTTCTTTTACCCATTACACATATTTAGGATTTTTTGGAAGAACTCAGTGTGAAACATGCAAATATGAGGTTATCGTGCTCACCTTCAAGGATTGCGCACATGATCGACAGATTAGATCCCGACCACCAAAAGGCCATCTGCACTAAAACTGGTCTTGGAGGGCTAACGCAAATGAAGTCAGTGCTTCTCCGACGTATTACATTGGTGCTGCTAGCCAAGAGCTACATCAGAAAAAAGCAGAGTATTCACATTGCTGGTAAGGACATTCCTATAACTCCAACAAATGTGTATGAATTAATGGACCTTCCGATAGAGTGGGAAGATATATATATATATGGAAATGGGAAAACCAATAGATGTAAACCTGTTAAGCGTTTATCAATCTGACGGAAGACTTAAGCTGAGTGACCTTGAGAAGAAAATTAAAGCCTCCAAAACTCCAGATGATCATTTCATCAGGCGGTTTGTTTTGTATGCTATTGGCACTATGTTAGCACCCATGGTACAGGATTATGTCGACGCCAAATATTTCGTCCTTGTACAAGACGTCGCAAGAATTCCCTATTTTAACTAGGGATGATTCACACTTAACCATGTGTTGACATCCATCAATACTTTTAACTATGTGGACCAAGTGAATCTACAAGGAAATCTAGCTTTGCTCCAAGTAAGTGCTACAACACTAGTTGTCATTCTACTATTATTCATATGATGCATATATCTCTATCATTGTTGAACTAATGTTTTCTACAGTTTTGGTATTGGGAACACATCCGTGCTGGCTCGCTTATGTATTCTCGTATACCTCGTCCGCTGATGGCACGGTGGGATGAAGCCACAGCTAAAATAAGACATGAGGCCTACTTGAAAGGAGGCCTGTATAATGGATTGGTACCTTTCTAGACTTGACTTCTTTATTTACCATATTTATTTGTTAGTACTGATTCTTTATATCTTATCAAAGGTTATCATGAAGATCGGCGATCTGGAGCCAACCAACATTACAAATGACCAGCATACCAACAAAGATACACATGCGCATGAAGATGCTAGCTATCGACCACAACAACGAGGTCGAACTATGAGTAGCCAACAAGTAAGTTGCTCCAAGACACATCCTTTTAAATAACACAACAAAGGTCACACCTAACCATACTTATTTTTCTTCTAACAAAACGAGTTGACATTTCTTTTATGCAGATGGACATGATACTTCAAACCCAGAACGATCTATTTGCAGAACAAGAGAAAAAGTTGGTCAAACAAGTAGTAGAAGTAGAGCACAAATTAGATAAAATAATAATCACCGTGACCGAGGACGTGATAAACATAAGGGGTAAAATTTCCACTCAAGCTAGGTTGTCCAAGCTGGAGGACGAAGTTGGAGACCTCAAAAGGGAAGTTGGAGACCTCAAAAGGGAACTCCAGGTAAGTGATACTACAACATCAATTTTACCCATAACTTCCTATATTTTCATTCTATGCATTTCATGTTACAGGAATTAAGATCCCTAGGTGAAACAAACAAACAATCAACGAAGAGGAATGCATACGTATAGGTGATAACTATGGCCCATCATCTTGCTAACATGAGCTAATTTCTGTTCATTGACCAACTTCTAATTTTAGGAACAAGAGCAACCAAGCAATGACAAGTTTTCATCAACTCCTGTGTTTGACGCATGGAAAGCACGGACTTCTGCTGGTACACCTAGTGCAAAACCTATGGTGCAAAACAAGGAGTTGGACCAAGACATCCCACCACGGAAGCCCGTATTCAACAATGCTTACATATTGACAGATGAAGATTATGAGGCTGCACTTCTCATCCGAGGGAGTCACGACCTTGTTGAGCTAGTTCACATCGAAGACATTGTGCTAACAGTTCATCAACTCAAGCCAAATGTTAGCAAACTATTCTTCGTCGATGACATAAGGCCCGTATACTGCAATCTACATCAAGTATTCTAAATTGTGCCATATTACATGACTACAAATTTTGTAGGTTATTAATGCATATGCACACATTAGCAATGTTGCAACTGATGCTACATCATTCATTTCCACCATAGAAAGCAGAAGATTGCTAGGCGAATTTGGGGGTATTCCAATGGGATGCAAAAGCCCACATGTTGCTAATGTAGCAACGAAATTTGTAGGACGCAAAATGGTATGCATGTTTCCTGACTTGTTTAATTGTATATCTTAATTTTCCCTAAATTGAGTCCGCTTTAATTTTCTACCAGGTACGTGTCCCAATGAATGTGCACAACATGCACGGGTTATTACTCGTGTTTAATTTAGATAAAGAAGAGATCCAGGTCCTAAACTCCATCCAAGCATATCGTGACATTGCCAAGGAAACTGCACTGGTACGCTTGCTCTCTTGCTTCCTCTTACCTCATGTGACACTTTTTGAAAAGCACTGACGCAATCCCTTGAATTACTCCTCATACACCAGGTGGAGTCCATTCAGGCGTGTATCAACGAATCGGTCGAGGATGGCTTGGTAACACCGCCTAAACCCATCAATATTACCCAGTGGAAAACCACTTGCTATACTAACATACCACAACAGACGGATGGGTACGTATAGGCAGCAACATGATTCCTCACCTACATTACAATACTTGACTTCAACTTTACATCACAGTTACTCATGTGGGGCGTACACACTCAAATACATGTTGACATGGGACGGAGACAAAATTACTGAGGATTTCACACAGGTCTACCGAACAATAAGTTACATTTGCAATCATGCACTACCTATGCTTCACCGCTATCCTAACCTATGCGTCGCTATCTAATTCAGGCAGAAATACATATTTTCAGCTGGCAAATATGTTCAAGCCTGCTGCGGTCAGATTGCAACAAGCTTCAGAAAAAATCATACAAGAATCCTATAGAGGTAAGTTCTACACAACTAGCATTTCATGTCATGTAGTTCCTACCATTCATGATTGCATGTAATGCACCACTATTTCCTCTATAGAAGGACGAGTATGAAGCCAGCTTTCCAGAGGAACGAAAAGGTGCAGACGACGACGTCACGATTGTCAGCAACCCTGATGTTACAAACAAACCAGACACATTCGGTGCCCCAAAGCTTAAACGTGGACGCCCGAGGAAGAATGCCCCTCCTAGTAATCCAGTAAAACAACAATTTGACACAGAGACTATCGCTAAACAAGTGGAGTCGAAAAGACGCAAGCGCAAACCATCAAATGTCGTGTCCAACCCATTCGTACAGCCATGAATGGGCTACACGGAGAGGCACTTCAAGGGCAGATCATAATGATTGATCTTCATAGCATGTTCTTTGAATTAAAGACTACACTTATGTTCCAATGTTTTTGCATATTATTTGTATGATTATGTACATCCAAATGCTTGACTTTTCATTGGTTCTTTTTAGAAAAAACCCAGCTAATGAGCTGCAAGTTCCACTTCTATCATTTGCACCATCTGATCCATACCTTTCTGCATCGGAGTAACCTTACATCTAAAACATTACCATAAGTGACTACTTACAAACGCATGCTCCCCATTCTAATGGCTCCATACACTGCGTAAGTATACAGTTCTGGTTTAAGTGGATGATGATTATGGCTCTGGTTTAAGTGGATGATGATTATGGCTGAGGCAGGGTAATTAAGGAAGAAAAATCATAGCATATAAAACACATGAGCAATGTAAATATCATGGTTACACTACTATTTCTCACATCACGAGTTGAGTGGGAGACTATTACCTCGCCAGCAAAAAGAATAGAATCAATAATGCAGCTAGCTTGATGGATTACTTCAGTCGACTCCACAAGAAAAATTTCAGGCTGCAGCACTAGCAGTCAATGAACACAAAGAACCGTATTGTCAAATGTCAGCCTCTCCTGCAGAAAATAAGAAGGAATAGCATCAGGAACACCATGTACCATTTTTATACTGATATAGACATGTCGACAAGAGTTGGTACATTGCAGCTTGTGTTTTGCATCGAAACTATGCGATACATGGAGCTAACGAATTTACAACTAATAAATCTAGGCCTAAGTCTCTTGGGTAACAATACTGAAACAAATGTCCCAGCTAGGTTTACTCTAACAGAGTTATGCTTACTAACTAGACAGCTAGGACGAGAATGAGAACCAGGCAACCAGCATAAGATCATCAAAGAACAAACAAATCCTAAACTTGCTCATTGGCAAAATAGGTTGTGCACGCGAACATGACAGAGAGGACTAAAATAGGGGAAATACTTCTTCTGTTCCATATTTGTCGACAATGATATGGCTGAGGCATGATAATGCACATGTAGCAACGCGTGCAAGGCGGGCAAGAAATTCATATGAAGTGGGCATTCTTCCAAATTGAGCCAATTCTAGTTTTCGAAGATATACTTTACATAACTACTGTCCATTTTCTACAGTGCCATACATTTCCTAAATATTCAGAAGTATGTTTGAGGCGCGGGTCATGTATGTCTTGAGCTCCCGATTCACCTTCTCCTCATCCCACATGAACCCCTGGATGTTCTGCACCCACTCGAAGCAGCTCACCATCACTCCGCCGGTGTTGGCCATGATGTCCGGTAGGATCAGCACGCCCTTCTTTGCTAGAATCTGCACCACAAACATGAACATTTCTCTGTTGTCAGTCAATGTGTGAATGTGTCAACAAATGCAGCTTAGTTTTGTGGCAAAATGTTGGTGTTCTTGCCTCGTCGGCCTCGGGGTCTGTTGGGTGGTTAACATCCTCGATGATGTACTTTGCTTTGATGGCATCAGCATTGTCCCTAGTAGAAGAAGAAAATCGAAAGGACTATTTATTAACAAAAATGTTTTTAGATACAGAAAAAAAATAGCAGCCAGGAGGATACTCTAACTGAACTTCAGAGCATTAATCTGATAGAAGATAGGATGAAGTGAGCTGGGACGAGGAAGAAGAAGATTACTTTTTTATGACTCCTCCCAGAGCTGCCGGGATGAGCATGTCGCACTCTTCCGTGAGCAGCGAGGTCGGATCGACGGCGTCGCCTTTTGTCGGAGCCCTTGATCCCGCGGTTCTCGGCCGAGTGCTTGATCAGCTTGGCTATGTCAATGCCATTGGAGTTCTTGACAACATCTATCTTTTTTCATACCTACGGTCAGCAGCTATCACCTACGAGAAATGCATGTATAAGAAACTGAGCCATCTTGTGAGTTGTTTATTCCCTTGTGTAAACACTGAGTTCACAAGTTCATCAGTTGTTTGGTCTGTTGCTGCAGTTAAGTAGCATGTATGAAGTGTAAAAGTTTGTCAGTAGCATGAGACTTGTAAACCAAACTGCAGCATGAATCACACATGGAACTACTCATATTACAAACCAACATCAACCTCAACAATGTCATTCACTAGAAGAAATCAGAGTCGTTTCTTTCAAATTTTTGCAGTCACCAACAACTTGATATTCACTTTCTCTGAATCTTACATTCACCAATACAGATTAGTCCCATTTTGAAGCTTCAGCATAGAGAACTATTGAAATCAGCAAGAGGGTCATCTAAAGTGAACAAGCTACATGGTGGTTATCCAATAGTGGATGAGCCGCTGTGGGAAAATGGATATAGTCCAGTGCATAATCAGAATCAGAAGAACATGGCCTGAATCACCTATTGTAACTGTTTTTCACAGCAGGTAGGTTCTGAATCCATACTGACTTTGCAGAGAAAATGTAAACAAAATCGGTGTAAATGAATTTAATCCGGCGAGTTCCAAGTCAGCTCACTCATCCACTGGTCCTAATCACGTTTACCTAATCCACATAAGTAAATAAACAAAATGTCATGAACTCCTCGTGTCAAACCACGATGGAAACTAGCAATGGGGGGATGCGCTGACCTGAAGAGCCGACACTTGGGCGATGGACGCTGCACCGATGAGCAAGACGGCTCGGCGCTACGGGAGGTTTGCTGGGTGGGAGTATTCCAGGCGGGGCCACAACCGGCGGGGGAGGACTGCCGCGGGGCCGGGATCCGGCTGCGGTGCCGTGCAGAGGGGCTCTTGACGGCGCAGATCCAGCGACGGGGGGCTGGCAAACGCTGGACGGGGATCCGGCGACGAAGGGCTGGCGCGGGGCGGAGCACTTGGCGACGCACATCCGGCGGCGGAGGGCTCGCGCGGGGCGGGGCTCTTCGCGGGGCACATCCGGCGACGAAGGACTGTGACAGTCGACGGCGTGGAGACCGGCGGCCGGCGTGGTGGGGCACTTGGCGGGGAGAAACCGGCAGTCCACGGCGTGGCAAGCGGCGGACGCCATGGTGAGAGGAGATGAGTGGATCGGGGATGAGACTGGATCGGGGGTTGAGACGAATGGACATATTGCGAGCGGAAATAAAGAAATGACGGATCTACCCTTTAAAATTCTAATTGGTCCCACTAAAATTATGTACTGGTCCCATGTTATATGTAATTTTCTGTAATTTTAGTTTTATAACTCCTCGTAACTCCTATTTTCCCACCGTTAGATTAGGCTGGATGGACGGTTCGTAAAATCGCCAATCACCTTAACAGTTGTAATTTTTTTTACCAGTTTTGAGGTATTTTGTTTGGTCACATGGTTGTAGCTACGTATATATTAAATATAGCCAGCTCGATGAGTTGCTTCATTCAAAAAAAAAATGTTGTAACAATAACATGTGAGATATTGGAGAAAACTGAAATCCAAGGTTGCCAATGGAGGGAGGTGTTAACCCCTCATGATATATGCTTGAGGACGTTTTCGCCAAGTTGACTCCTTTGTATATGCAGCTGTGATGATTTCGTGGTGGATTGCTAAAGCCATCAATATCAACTTATGCTTCGGTCACAATGTATGAACCCTACTTGCAGTTGCTATTGTTCTCGCCTCCATGACACATGTGTGGTCAAACGATGCCGATGAGCCTCTGCAAGAACCTGTTAATGTCGTCCCCCTACGACTCATCGTTAGCTGAGATGTCTTTGTACCATTTTTGCTGACATGCACCTAAAGCTGGAAGCAAACACAAAGCCCTATGGTGATCGAAATACTTTGAAAAGAAGTGGGACACAGATACGACCACTTAGGTGGATTAGTGTCTAGAATCTATATGCGAGGGGATAATAATGGAGTTTCTCTCTTATATCTCAGAGCCGATAATATTATTTTGTGAGCTTCCTGAATGGATATGGAATCAAGTACCAGATGTGAGGCCAAAGAAGATAGTTCTCCCTCTACAAAGAAATATAAGAGCGTTTATATTACTTCAAGGGAGTATTTTCGAAGGCCGTGGCACTTGGGGTTCAAAGATAATTACACTGTTCAAGCATTCGTCCGATTAATCAGCTAATGGACCAGTCAATCGCTACACGTAGGATGGCCGAATTGAGTAACACCTATACATCGCGTTAACTTGCCAGTCCAATAAACTCACATCAAACCGATTAATCAGTTATCGGGTTGATTAATCGTTGTTGGCAAATTAACTTGTGAGGAAACAAATAAAAATTATTTTGCATGTAACCCCTCCCAGCACCCTCGCGCTCCTATATAGCTAGGGTTTGACCCTCCTCTCACCGACTACTGCTCCTCTCTTCCCGTCTAGACCTATATAACGACTAGCCAGGTCCTCGGCGATCTACCGTCGCTTCCCCTCATCCCCTGTGTGTCACCACATCCTCTCCAACCTCTATGTGCCGCTACTTCCACTTGCTGTGACTCGCCACCTTTCGCAACCTCCATGTTTTAGACTCCCCACGGGGCTGCTACCAGCCATTACCATTGCATCGTGCAGACCATGCTGGGAAGAGCGGAAGACACATTCCCCTAGCCCAGCATCAGCCACCCGGATTAGGTGCCCGCCTCCACAGTAGGAGGCGTCCACGCCAGCGTCCCCAGCCAGTCCCTATGGACCGGGGGACACAACCTAGTAGCTACCAACGACCATCGCCGAGAAAGCCCCAACACTAGTTCCCGACCTTGGTCGAGACCAGCTCAGACACCGCCACACCCGAGGCCACCGGCATCGCTCTGACCAACGGCATTGTAGCAACACGGGCACCAACTCGGACCGGCAACACAATGGAGTAGAAAGACAAAATGACACAAATGTGATGGCAAGCACCAACGCGGACGAGGTTGGCCCTCTGCTCGCGTGCCGTCCACGCCATCCACTACCACTGGCTAGATCAACGTTGCCCGACAGAAATAGCCCGCAACTAGTTACACCAACCACAGGAGCCCCGGATCGGCCGCTGCCAACCAAGGCCGCAACCCCATCCCCACCGCCGTCAGAGAAGCCCCAAGCCGCCCAATTGTATTTCCGGCTTCCCTAAAAGTGAAAATTACAAATGTTCTTAAAAATAAGTCAAAAGCACAATTGTGTTTCCGGCTTTTTTGGGCTTCTATGTTTTTTTTTTGGTTTTTGGCTCTTCATTTTTTTCTCTTTTTTGTCCGATCTCCAGTTTCCCACTGTTTTTTGGTGTTTTTGATTTCCCGCTTTTCCTATAAAAAAGTTTGTTCAAACTATGAACATGGGGTCTAGTTTCAAAAAGAAGATGTGAGTATTTTTTAAAAAAAATATGAAGATATTTTTAATTCACAAATATAGAGAACATATTTACAAACGTGAAATAAAATAAGGAAAATAAAAATAAAGAACTTGAAACATACGGGTCACACTTACAATTTGTGTGTCGCATTCAAGACTTGAGAGTGAGCAAGCACACAGCCAGACGAGAAACAAAGTCTAGCCCACTTTGCTGTGATGAGTTTCCTTGATCTTAATTTCACTTCACTGACCAGATGTACATGCGATCATTTGTTCTCGTTACGGACGTCCTACTTGGATCATAGTAATGGTTGACCAGTGGTTCATTATAGACTAAACTAAGAGGTTTGGTCTCTGGCTCATGACCGTACGCATCGATCTGCTTGATTTTCAACTTACTACTTACCCAAGGTACGTGATATGCAACGGCAGCTGCCGGTTAACCGTGCACATTGGCCAGGAGCTTAATTAATTTCTTGGGCATGTAAATCTAGACGATAACAACTATTGTTGCCTTAGACCGTTACTGCTCACATCAGTAGTGCCCTGCCGTATAACATGTATGATCCTTCATGCCCTTGCTGCATTATGGTCAACTGCTCATGCTTGTTACTGTTACTTCAGAAGTCATGAGTTGCATAATTCTGCAACATCACACTTACTGTGTGATTTATTTACCAAAGGTTTTGGGGGTCGCTAACTCTGGCCTGTTATATATCTCTAGACCATTTGCTATATGCTTCTGTTCTGTTCTCTTGCCTTCCCATAGTTTTTTTTTTCGGTTTTTCTTGCGGGTACTGCCTTCCCATTGTTGTAAGACCACGAGGTGTTGAACAAGATTTGATGCTTCAGTTTTGTGGTGCCTCCATGAAGAGCTGAGACTTTAGCAGAAACTGAAAGAAGATGTGGACCATCCTCTTGATCTCCACTGGAGTGGTGCACACTTCACAAAACTTTGACCGTAAAACACAATGGTGCCTACCAGAGTAACAATAGACCAATTCGTGCATGATGTATCCAGATTCACCATACCAAGCTCTTGGCATGTGACATCCAATGATTATGTACAAATATGCAGCACGGTGTAACATATTTTTAGAATGACCGTCAAGATGCGGGGAGGATTGGCATGAGCTGGATAGATGCACTTATAGCAGGATTGTCGCATTTTTCGCTTAATTCCTCGGATTGTCGCTGACAAAGAAAGTGTGAGTAATTATTGGCCGGAATAAGGGCTTCAGATTGGCTGGAATAACGGCAAATGCGAGTTTGGGTCATCACCTGCCGTGCGTTGTTATATATATATCGAGACCATTTGACATGTTGGTATTCGCTCGCCTTCTGCTAGTTGTCAGGCTACAAGGTGTCAAATTCTGCGCTGAACTTATAGTGTGTCACTTGAGGAGTTGAGAATTTAGAAGATAATGAAAGAAAATATGGACCATCTTCTGGGTTTACATTGGTGCACACTTGTAATTTTAGTGGTAAAACACGCAGTTGCAAATGAGAGCAGCCACACACCGGTTTGGGCATGATGTATCTGAATGCAGTTTAGCAAGATGTTGGTCCGTTTTGTCAATTCCGGATGAGATTATAGCTTGCAAGGCAGCTAGGTTGGGGGTTCCAGTTGGTGCTAATGGCAAGGAGCTTGCCAACTCTATTCACGAAATAAAAATGCATGGGTGTAATGGGTGGTAGTTATGTTGAGACAAACCTAAAGTTCAGATAAGCATTGAGGAAGATGATATTTATGGTGTGTTTCTTCCAAAAGTGAGCAACTTACGCGGTGACTTGGCCGAGCAGGAGGAAGGTGCTTTGGATGGTCAGAGACATCGTCGAAGACTCACTTCCATAGCAGTAACTAATATGAATAACAAAAAAGAGCTTGTGCATTTATGGGTCGTTCATTTTCTCTGGTCATTCAACATAGGCAGGACGGTGGCGGCCGAACTACAAGTCCCCCCCCCACCCCCCACCCCCATGAGACCACGGCCCCTCCTCTCTCTCTTCGCCTGTCGCTCCGGTGATGGGAGTGGCGGGGACCCCAGTGCTTCGGCTCAGTGGTGGTACAGTTAGGGATTTGTAGGGGTTGGTATCCCAATGACGGTGGTGAGATGAAGTATGTGAAAGATGGTCTGTTCCCAGATCTGGTTCTCCGGGTCTGTCTTTATTTTTCCAGTAGGTTTGTCTAGGTGGCGTTCGCCTGCTCCTATGGCGCAGACAACATGGATGTGTGTTTCAATATGTCGGCTCCAGTTCCCACCGAGGTTGCCAGTCTGGCCTTGTCGAGGAGATTGTGAGATTTGTGTTCTCCAGGTCTATCATGCTGGACCTTGGTTGTTCTATAGGCCCTCTTCGACGTTTTTTTCTCTGGAGCGGGGATTTGCTATGCAGATTGTGACCGCCGGCGTCTTCTGGTCTAGATGGACGACTGTCGGCCGCTGCTTATACAAGATCCTAGATTTAAACAAATTTTCTCCACTCTGATGGAGGCCCAGAGGCGGTAACAAGTTTTGCTCATGGCACGCCGTCAGTGGAATCAGCGAGAACAGAACTTCGGCATTCACAAGGATTTAAATGGGTTTTTCAATTTCTATAATAGTGTTTTTGTAAGGGCTTGTGCTACTTAATATATACATTTGGCCTTTTTGCAAAAGAAAGAAAAAAGGGTTTGGGCATTTGAGTGCATGCTTTTGATCCTCCGCTTTGCATGCATGAATACATCTGAAGCCCAACTGTACAGAAATGTACAGCGATAGAGATTTGATGGACCATGAAAACGTTTTGGTTTGATCTATATGTTATGAAACAACCAGTCTCTTCTCTACAGCCTCATTGCCTCGTGAATTCTATGCGATTATTAGATGCCTGTTATAGCTTTCATGCTGTAAAAACATTGCTGGTTGGTTCTACTCCGCCTCATGAGTTACACACTTATATCCATTTAGTACCTTCACACTTACTGTGCTGTTGATTTAATGGAAGTTGTGGCCATCGACCAGCCTCGCTCATTATATATCTCTACACCATTACCACAGTTTGTGTCCGCCTAACTTTTTTGGGGTGTTAGGTCATGAGTGGTATGTCTTTGCGCAAGAGGTCATGATCATATGTCAATCCCTATTGTGGGCTGATATTTTAGAAGGAACTGAATAGAGAAGTGGATCATTTTGTAGCCCCTTCCTGGTGGACTTGACATAAATTCTGCCATAAATCAAACTGCTAAAACATCTCAGTTCTGGTCCTAGTCTTGCATCCATATGGCAGTTTAGCAAACTGTCACATCCCTAGTTCTGACAATGCCTAGTGCATGCATTAGAGTGTTACATCATGTTTAAATTTCATTTAAACCTGAGATGGGGATTGACTAAGCCCTAGCACCAAATGAATTCAACTAGGGTCAAAATAAAAACCTTTTTCATTGAACTCAAAATGTCCTCTAAAAATGTTCAACATTTCTGGTTTGAGGTGGAAGCATCTACCAAAAATGGTTTATATTTTTGCAGGACATATTTGGTCACTGAATTAAATCATATAGTATTTTCATTTGGGCATTTTAATGCTATTAAATATTTCAAATGCTCAAATAATCTTAAACTAAAATGTTTACTGTTGGATATATTCTAAACAGTAGCCATGATTAGTTTCATGATTTTTGAAAGTGTCTGAGTATTTTTAATAAAGCCCTAAATTTACAGAATAATAGAAAACTGAGATAATTAGAAAAGGAGAGAGAGAGAAAGACCCGTACCTGGGCCACTTACCTGTAGCCGGCCCAGCTTCTGCGCGACCCGTTACTGTGCAGCCCAGCTGCCAGTCATCTTCCTCCCCCTCGCCCCGAAGCAGCTGCGTGCTGGACGCACGCGCGCTGACGCCGGCCACCTCCTGCTTCGCCGTGGCAGCCTCCCCGACTTCCTCGCGACGCCACGGAGACGTCCCCGACCCCCTCTCACTTCTCCCTCGCTCTCTGGACCTCCCTTCCCCTCGCTCCTCTGTTTCCCCTCCCGCGACCGAGCGGAGCTCGCCGTCATCGTCGCCGTACCCATGGCCCCCGGCCACCCCTAGCCTCGCCGATGCACCCAGGAGCTCCGCCTCGACCCCCTCTTCCTCCCCACCGATCCACAGCCCTCCGGAAGCCCTGCATCGCCGCCATCGCCGTCGTCTTCTACCTCGGACCCGCCGTCCATCTTCGTCAAATTCGCCGGCTCCGGACCGTTCCCGACCTCGCCGAGCGTCCCCTCGTCATCGCCGTGAGTCACTGACCCTCTCCCCTAACTCAGCATGCTCCCCTCCGTGCCGTAGCGCCGTTCCCCACGAGCACCGAAGCCACCGTCCGCCATTGCTGCTGCATGCATAGCCTCCGTGCTCCCCTGGCCTCACTGAGCTGCTCTTAGTGCTCCCCATGTCTAGCAGGTGCTGCCCAGCCTCTCCATTTGCTCACTGATGCACCGTAGCGACGCGCCCGAGCACCACCGAACACCATCGCCGCCAAAGCTCGTCGCCGGCATGAGTTCCGGCGACCCCACGACCTCCCACTCGGTCCTCTGGATGCGCGGGAGCAAGGGCCATTCCCTGGTGCCCTCAGCGCGCCAAACTGACGCCTCTAGCGCAAGTCCGGCGTGCCCCGCCGTGTTCTGTGGTCGCCGTCGGCTGGTCTCCGGCGTGCTGACGTGGCGTCGTCGTTAGGGGCTAATGACCCTGTTAACTAACCCTGTGACACTGACAGTGGGCCCCGTAGCGGGTCAAAGCCCGGGTCAACGCGGGATTAGCCCCTGTGTCACTGACGTGTGGACCCCACACGTCAGGTTTGACCCGAGCCGGCCCCTGTTGACTTGCTGACGTCATGCCAACGTCATGCTGACGCAGTAATGCTTTCTAGATTTAATTTAATTCTGAAATTCCAGAAAATGCCTAAAACTTCTAAAATTCATAGAAATTCAACCGTAACTCCAAATTAAATAATTTATATATGAAAAATTATCAGAAAAATTCAAGGAATCCATCTGTACCATTTTCATGCATGATTGAACAATGTTTGTCCTCTGTTTTGGACAAAACAAATAAAGGGCATTTAAATAATCATATATGGAGTTGGAAATTGAATCATGTGTTCAAACCAACTTCATTTAAATCATAGCTAGATGCACTAGCCCAAAACACATTCATATTGCCATGTCATAGCATGCATCATACTGTGCATTGCATTGATCGTGTTTCTTCTGTGTTTGCCGGTGTTGTTCCCCCTCGGTAGACGTTGTACCGACGATGTGATCGTTGACACTGATGAAGACTCAATGTTATCTTCAGAAGTGCCAGGCAAGCAAACCCCCTTGTTCATTCCGATAAAATCCCACTCTCTCGCTCCTGCTCTCCTTTACTGCATTAGGACAACAACGACATATTTGTTACTTGCTGCGGTAGCTGAACCCCTTTATCCTCTGCATGACCTGTCATTCCACAGTAATTAGATGAAACACACTAGCATGAGTAGGAGTTGTTTGAGCCCTGATGTGCCTACTCATTCATGCTTGTTTGTCATGCCTGCTACTGCTTAGAGTTGAGTCAGGTCTGATTCATCGGGGATGAATCAGAGGCGTGTGAACATGTCCTACTGTGTGTGAGCTAAGTGTATGAACACGATTTGGTAAAGGTAGCGGTGAGAGGCCATGTAGGAGTACATGGTGGGTTGTCTCATTGAAGCCGTCCTCAGGAACTGAGTTCTGTGTTTGTGATCCATGATTCAGCTACTACCATACATTGGGCCCTGAAATATGACCCCGCTCGACTTCTTATTCACCCTAGTCCTCTGTCCAGGAGTTGCAAGTAGTTTC
This sequence comes from Triticum aestivum, assembly GCF_018294505.1. NCBI lineage: Eukaryota > Viridiplantae > Streptophyta > Magnoliopsida > Poales > Poaceae > Triticum > Triticum aestivum. Next base: position 30,739,899 of record NC_057812.1, read on the forward strand.
TGGTGTTTGTAGCTTACTGGAGGCCGTGGACAGCGCTGACTGTAGGGGTGGGCTGTGATGTGGTAGGTACGTGGCACGGTGTACCGGATGCCCGTTTGGTATCTCGGGAACCCTGTTCACATCGTTTGGGGCTGTGAGCGAAACTCCGGCCGGATCTCCTCATGGATGGAACCCGAATAGGCGATAAACCTGGACTAGAGACTTAGGTGTTTAGGTAGGTCGTGGTCTACACCCACGTCGGCTTTCGCTTGAAGTTTGCCGAGCACATGTCGTGTGCAGACGCTAAGTGGTGGAAACATGTATGAAGAAGTACACCCCTGCAGGGTTAATATGATCTATTCGAATAGCCGTGTCCGCGGTAAAGGACTTCTGGGTTGCTTATATCAGTTCATAGACAAGTGAAAGTGGATACTCTAAAATACGCAAGCTAAGCGTGAGTGCTATGGATGGCGTTCTCATAGGGAGACGGGAGCGGATCCATAGTGGTGTATTGGTTGGTGAATATGTGGACTCGTGTGCGCCACCTCAAAAGAGTTACTTGCAGTCGTAGTTCAGGTTAGCCACCGATGTCAAAGCTGGCTTGCTGCAGTTAAACCCCACCATCCCCTTTGTTGATAATGGTGCATATGTAGTTAGTTCTGATGTAAGTCTTGCTGGGTACATTTGTACTCACGTTTGCCTATTTTATGTTTTTGCAGAGAGACTTCGGTCTCACTAGTAGTTTCGCGTGGACTTCGACGTTTAGCTTGTTACCTCAGCTACGATCTTGAGCCCTCGGCAGGATCTGGTAGATAGTCAGGCTTCTCAGCCTTTTTCATTTCTAGATGTCTGTACTCAGACATGATAGCTTCCGCTTGTGCTTTGACTTGTATGCTCTGAATGTTGAGTCGTGAGACCCCTGTTTGTAATATCTCGCTCCTCGGAGCCTATTGAATAAATACTTGAGTCGTAGAGTCATTTTGTGATGCCATGTTGTATTGCACATATCGAGCATATTGTGTGTATGTTATTGAAATGCTTGGTATGTGTGGGATCTGACTATCTAGTTGTTTATCTTTAGTAGCCTCTCTTACCGGGAAATGTCTCCTAGTGTTTCCATTGAGCCTTGGTAGCTTGCTACTGCTCCGGAACACTTAGGCTGGCCGGCATGTGTCCTTCTTCGTTCCTGTGTCTGTCCCTTCGGGGAAATGTCACGCGATGAATACCGGAGTCCTGTTAGCCCGCTACAGCCCGGTTCACCGGAGTCCTGCTAGCCCAGTGCTACAGCCTGGATTCACTCGCTGATGACCGACACGTTCGATGCTGGGTCATGGATGCCTGTCCCTGTAAGTTAGTGCCACTTTGGGTTTACGACTAGCCATGTCAGCCCGGGCTCCTTATCATATGGGTGCTAGCGACACTATCATATACGTGTGCCAAAAGGCGCAAACGGTCCCGGGCAAAGTAAGGCGACACCTGTGGGAATACCGTGCGTGAGGCCGCAAAGTGATATGAGGTGTTACATGCTAGACCCATGTGGCATCGAGTCGGGGTCCTGACAGCGTTGGTATCAGAGCTTGACTGCCTGTAGGATTACCAAGCCAAACTGGTCGAAGTTGAGTCTAGAAATTCTTTAGTTATATGTAGGGGAATTGATTGTGGGATGGAACGTAAGGCTCTTTTACTCCTTATACCTCATGGCCTTCTGATCTGAGTCATCATCTTCTCTTCTACGGGGATTAAGAACTAGGCTATCTCTTCTTTCTATCAGGATCACGTGTTACTAATCCGTAGACTTATAAATTGTTGGATTTAAGTCTCAGTTCAGTTCCTACTATCCTCTGTATGTTAACTGTTGATCTCGAAACCTTGATATTGTGCTTCTGAATGGTTATGCCACCATTTTGTGAATGTCTCAAATCTTTTCTGAACATTTACAGCCGTTATGCTGTCCGAGTCATCCCAGGTTTCTATACAATCTGATGCAATTTGCAAATTCCTTCCTCCCGTTTCAATGTTCCCATGGGCCAGATTAACCACACTAATCAGTGAGTTGAGGTACTCCATTACCTTGACATATATGTTGGAGCTGGTATTATGACCCTAGGTATCTCAGGGGATCATCTGGTGGTCTAGCCATGATCTGTGTTCCCAGTGTGATGATTCTGGCCTTTATCCTCGAAAGCATTCCGTGATGCTACTTAGTAGTAGGTATTCTACTCCTGGGTTCTAAACCCGAGATTCACTCTACCTACTTCATGTTGATAGTATTTGCTAGTGCCTTTAGGATATTAGTAACCTTTGCGATAGTCCTTGAAGTCCGTGGTATCTTCTTCTTCCGAATACCATGAACTACTTATGGCAGAAGTTCCTCGTTGAACTGAAATATCACAACAGGATTATTTTTGATGAGTTCTCCATTATATATTGTGACTCTGCCAGTCCTACCTCTCTGCATGGGTTATCTGGAAGAAATGTTGATCTCGCTCGACATACTAATCTATGCATCCACAACTCAGAAAATTATATGTTCCTTTGAGTTGTCCCTCTTTAGTTGTCTACTGACCTTCGTCTATCAATTGATAGTCAAGAGTATGCGTGCAATCGTTCATCGATACCTATTACTCTTGTGGTCCGTCAAGCCATTCTATTCCGGAATGACTAGGAGAAACAAACTCCAGTACCTCATCCATATCTAGGAATGGGTCAAAACAATTGTACTCCGCAGATCAAAATGCCAATCCAGCTTTTGCTCTGTTCTACCTTGGAGTATTACCATCTTTATATCAAGAATGTCATGGGAATTGCACACCATCCTATGAACTCTTGGTACAGTGATACTTCTTGCCATCATTAGTCATTCCTCGGTCTTCGTGTTGATGCAACCGGAATACCGACAAATGAATTGTGATGTGTGAAATCAATACGCCTAGCAACCTCATTGCTGGGTAGTTAAAGGGCAATAATTTCATTCTTAGTGTATTGGTTATTGAATCATCATTCTAAGATTGATCGTGCTACCTAGTCCATTCTCCTGGTTCACTCCTCGATCGATGAGTTAGGATTATTTCAAATCCTTGCTCTATTGATCATATCGTCTTGCCCTGAAAAGCAAGATTGTTCTCGAGCTTAGTAACATACCGGTGGTTCATGATTTTCTGAATATCTTCTCAGAAGTATTACCAGGTTGTCACCTGACCGCTATGTTGAGTTCGTGATCAAGTTGGTTTATTCCTGTAAACCACCCCTTCTCCAAGAATCCTTGTTGGATACCCTGAGCTAGTTGGATAAGCTAAACAACAACTTGGAGAGTTGGGAGATAAAAGCTTGTCCGACTTAGTTCATGTTAAGGGATATCTTTTTGTGTGTGTGTGTGTTGAAGAAAGATGATATCTTCATCAATTGGTCCTTGTGAACAATTGTTGGATCTATTATCTTACCCAAACCTTTGATTGAGTATGGGCTATCATCCAATCAGACCAGAACCAACGATATTCGTAATGTTGTCTTATTCGTGGTTGATCCCTCGAGCATACACCATTACATCTTTGGCCTGACCAATGCTATCACTTGTTCACTTAACTATGGAATTCCTTTTAAAAGGAAACCCAGATGAATTGTTGTTGAGCCCATTGACAACATCCTTATCTCCTCCATGATTTTGTTGGACATTAAGCTAGTGTTGGAAACTTTTGAAAGCATTTTCTTCATGCTAGCTCATGAAGTATTTGTTTGATGAAAGGAGTGACTTCCTCTTATACACGTGCATTTGGTGAAAGTTGCCGCCGTGAATTTGAGAAAGTTAGTTTTGCTTCCTCTGGAATCATCCCAAATCAGTCATGCATACGTGCGAAGTATTCTGTGGTTCGGAGACTTGCAACCTCCATTCCATATGTATATCCGAGCACACCAAGCCACTGATTGATTTGTTCACGGAAAAGGAGTTGATGTGCTAGTCCTAGGTCATGCACAAGACTTCAATATCCTCGATTATGATTCCCCACCTGAACTCGGTAGTGTTTTATTGTAAGACTACCATGTGATAATGTTTGTCTAGGACAGCGTGTTCACATGTTTTTAGCAGAACCAGCTCATGTTTTGGAGCTTGCTATCGCAGTTCGCTCCCCGAGAATCTCGCGACGTCATCTCGTCGATTTGTGTTGCAAACTTTCGTTTTTCTTCCTAGACTCGATGAGTCTGGAATATCGTGACACCAACCAGGTCTGAATCTCAAGCAGATGTGATGGTTGGAATATTTCCCAAGAACTATAATATTGGTCCCTCGATAACCGGTAAGGTGGATGTCGTGGCCAACACACCCAACCGGAAGACCTGTTATTATAACATCATGATTGAGGGAGTTGGCCACCTCCCCATAGGGATTTCGTAGGATTTACTCCCTAGTTACCCCTATGGATTCCTGTGCTCCCGAAGTCCGACCTTTTTACTTGATGTTCTAGATATCGAACCATATCTATGAATGGGTTACACTAGCACATCAAGGAGAACATTAGAAGCGGAGTGCTAAATGTCTCTCGGTCGATCATCCAGATTTTATTTCCTTGGCCCCGCCAAGGGTGAAATCTGAGAAGGTGTTATCTTCCTTTGCATCTGCATCCTCCATCACCATTCATCATGGTAGTAAGTTGTGTTACCGGACCCTTGACACGGATGTTGGTAAAACCTTGATGATTTTGGAAATGCTCAAGTTCCTGAGAGCACGCACAAGCGCTAGGTGTTATCATCGACGCTAACTGGGATTCCTCTCAGTTTCCTCGGCAATGCTATGACCTTTTCAACCAGTGAATTAACTCTCTAGTGTTGGGTTCTTTCCCAGTTACTAGAATCATTCCTAGCATTTGCATTTTGTTCCCAGCTTGCACCGCCATTGTGCCATTCTACCATGGGTCTCTTCCATTTCCGGTGATAAGCAAATTCATCCATTACGTTGTCTTCAACAAGGTATTCCACATCATTCAAATCCGAGTATGCCATTCTACCGACCCCCGCCAATCGATTGCTGTGATTTGCCTTAGGCTGATATAGAGAGTCTCAATGATCTCTATATCAAAGGTAATTCTTTTTGCCACTTAAGGGGATATTTCTACGAGTCACCATCCCTAAGGTGCCTCGTTGTGGTATCATGGCAACTCAACTTCTCGCTACGTTGACAATCGTTCACCACCTTCTTAGGTGTGGAATCGTTGTCTACCTAGTGAACCTTCGTCATCTGTTCCACTCCATTCCTCTAGAGGTGTGCTTCGTCTCTCAGCTCGAGAGATGTTGCTATGTCCCATTCCGTGAGTTAATCCTGAGTTGTTCGACCTTCGAGAAGAACGATTCTTTAGGATCTTTCCTTTCCTCTCATTGTCATGTTAGTTGGAGTTCTCAGAGCAAGACTTCAAGACAATAATGGTGAATGAATCAACGTTCAACTGAAGTGCACCCTAGATCGTGAAGATTATACTAGTTGCATTTACCTTTCACCTTACCCTACGCTTGAATCTCGAGACGAGATTCTTGTTTAGTGGGGGTGAGTTGTCACATCCCTAGTTCTGACAATGCCTAGTGCATGCATTAGAGTGTTACATCATGTTTAAATTTCATTTAAACCTGAGATGGGGATTGACTAAGCCCTAGCACCAAATGAATTCAACTAGGGTCAAAATAAAAACCTTTTTCATTGAACTCAAAATGTCCTCTAAAAATGTTCAACATTTCTGGTTTGAGGTGGAAGCATCTACCAAAAATGGTTTATATTTTTGCAGGACATATTTGGTCACTGAATTAAATCATATAGTATTTTCATTTGGGCATTTTAATGCTATTAAATATTTCAAATGCTCAAATAATCTTAAACTAAAATGTTTACTGTTGGATATATTCTAAACAGTAGCCATGATTAGTTTCATGATTTTTGAAAGTGTCTGAGTATTTTTAATAAAGCCCTAAATTTACAGAATAATAGAAAACTGAGATAATTAGAAAAGGAGAGAGAGAGAAAGACCCGTACCTGGGCCACTTACCTGTAGCCGGCCCAGCTTCTGCGCGGCCCGTTACTGTGCAGCCCAGCTGCCAGTCATCTTCCTCCCCCTCGCCCCGAAGCAGCTGCGTGCTGGACGCACGCGCGCCGACGCCGGCCACCTCCTGCTTCGCCGTGGCAGCCTCCCCGACTTCCTCGCGACGGCACGGAGACGTCCCCGACCCCCTCTCACTTCTCCCTCGCTCTCTGGACCTCCCTTCCCCTCGCTCCTCTGTTTCCCCTCCCGCGACCGAGCGGAGCTCGCCGTCATCGTCGCCGTACCCATGGCCCCCGGCCACCCCTAGCCTCGCCGATGCACCCAGGAGATCCGCCTCGACCCCCTCTTCCTCCCCACCGATCCACAGCCCTCCGGAAGCCCTGCATCGCCGCCATCGCCGTCGTCTTCTACCTCGGACCCACCGTCCATCTTCGTCAAATTCGCCGGCTCCGGACCGTTCCCGACCTCGCCGAGCGTCCCCTCGTCATCGCCGTGAGTCACTGACCCTCTCCCCTAACTCAGCATGCTCCCCTCCGTGCCGTAGCGCCGTTCCCCACGAGCACCGAAGCCACCGTCCGCCATTGCTGCTGCACGCATAGCCTCCGTGCTCCCCTGGCCTCACTGAGCTGCTCTTAGTGCTCCCCATGTCTAGCAGGTGCTGCCCAGCCTCTCCATTTGCTCACTGATGCACCGTAGCGACGCGCCCGAGCACCACCGAACACCATCACCGCCAAAGCTCATCGCCGGCATGAGTTCCGGCGACCCCACGACCTCCCACTCGGTCCTCTGGATGCGCGGGAGCAAGGGCCATTCCCTGGTGCCCTCAGCGCGCCAAACTGACGCCTCTAGCGCAAGTCCGGCGTGCCCCGCCGTGTTCTGTGGTCGCCGTCAGCTGGTCTCCGGCGTGCTGACGTGGCGTCGTCGTTAGGGGCTAATGACCCTGTTAACTAACCCTGTGACACTGGCAGTGGGCCCCGTAGCGGGTCAAAGCCCGGGTCAACGCGGGATTAGCCCCTGTGTCACTGACGTGTGGACCCCACACGTCAGGTTTGACCCGAGCCGGCCCCTGTTGACTTGCTGACGTCATGCCAACGTCATGCTGACGCAGTAATGCTTTCTGGATTTAATTTAATTCTGAAATTCCAGAAAATGCCTAAAACTTCTAAAATTCATAGAAATTCAACCGTAACTCCAAATTAAATAATTTATATATGAAAAATTATCAGAAAAATTCAAGGAATCCATCTGTACCATTTTCATGCATAATTGAACAATGTTTGTCCTCTGTTTTGGACAAAACAAATAAAGGGCATTTAAATAATCATATATGGAGTTGGAAATTGAATCATGTGTTCAAACCAACTTCATTTAAATCATAGCTAGATGCACTAGCCCAAAACACATTCATATTGCCATGTCATAGCATGCATCATATTGTGCATTGCATTGATCGTGTTTCTTCTGTGTTTGCCGGTGTTGTTCCCCCTCGGTAGACGTTGTACCGACGATGTGATCGTTGACACTGATGAAGACTCAATGTTATCTTCAGAAGTGCCAGGCAAGCAAACCCCCTTGTTCATTCCGATAAAATCCCACTCTCTCGCTCCTGCTCTCCTTTACTGCATTAGGACAACAACGACATATTTGTTACTTGCTGCGGTAGCTGAACCCCTTTATCCTCTGCATGACCTGTCATTCCACAGTAATTAGATGAAACACACTAGCATGAGTAGGAGTTGTTTGAGCCCTGATGTGCCTACTCATTCATGCTTGTTTGTCATGCCTGCTACTGCTTAGAGTTGAGTCAGGTCTGATTCATCGGGGATGAATCAGAGGCGTGTGAACATGTCCTACTGTGTGTGAGCTAAGTGTATGAACACGATTTGGTAAAGGTAGCGGTGAGAGGCCATGTAGGAGTACATGGTGGGTTGTCTCATTGAAGCCGTCCTCAGGAACTGAGTTCTGTGTTTGTGATCCATGATTCAGCTACTACCATACATTGGGCCCTGAAATATGACCCCGCTCGACTTCTTATTCACCCTAGTCCTCTGTCCAGGAGTTGCAAGTAGTTTCTGGTGTTTGTAGCTTACTGGAGGCCGTGGACAGCGCTGACCGTAGGGGTGGGCTGTGATGCGGTAGGTACGTGGCACGGTGTACCGGATGCCCGTTTGGTATCTCGGGAACCCTGTTCACATCGTTTGGGGCTGTGAGCGAAACTCCGGCCGGATCTCCTCATGGATGGAACCCGAATAGGCGATAAACCTGGACTAGAGACTTAGGTGTTTAGGTAGGTCGTGGTCTACACCCACGTCGGCTTTCGCTTGAAGTTTGCCGAGCACATGTCGTGTGCAGACGCTAAGTGGTGGAAACATGTATGAAGAAGTACACCCCTGCAGGGTTAATATGATCTATTCGAATAGCCGTGTCCGCGGTAAAGGACTTCTGGGTTGCTTATATCAGTTCATAGACAAGTGAAAGTGGATACTCTAAAATACGCAAGCTAAGCGTGAGTGCTATGGATGGCGTTCTCGTAGGGAGACGGGAGCGGATCCATAGTGGTGTATTGGTTGGTGAATATGTGGACTCGTGTGCGCCACCTCAAAAGAGTTACTTGCAGTCGTAGTTCAGGTTAGCCACCGATGTCAAAGCTGGCTTGCTGCAGTTAAACCCCACCATCCCCTTTGTTGATAATGGTGCATATGTAGTTAGTTCTGATGTAAGTCTTGCTGGGTACATTTGTACTCACGTTTGCCTATTTTATGTTTTTGCAGAGAGACTTCGGTCTCACTAGTAGTTTCGCGTGGACTTCGACGTTTAGCTTGTTACCTCAGCTACGATCTTGAGCCCTCGGCAGGATCTGGTAGATAGTCAGGCTTCTCAGCCTTTTTCATTTCTAGATGTCTGTACTCAGACATGATAGCTTCCGCTTGTGCTTTGACTTGTATGCTCTGAATGTTGGGTCGTGAGACCCCTGTTTGTAATATCTCGCTCCTCGGAGCCTATTGAATAAATACTTGAGTCGTAGAGTCATTTTGTGATGCCATGTTGTATTGCACATATCGAGCATATTGTGTGTATGTTATTGAAATGCTTGGTATATGTGGGATCTGACTATCTAGTTGTTTATCTTTAGTAGCCTCTCTTACTGGGAAATGTCTCCTAGTGTTTCCATTGAGCCTTAGTAGCTTGCTACTGCTCCGGAACACTTAGGCTGGCCGGCATGTGTCCTTCTTCGTTCCTGTGTCTGTCCCTTCGGGGAAATGTCACGCGATGAATACCGGAGTCCTGTTAGCCCGCTACAGCCCGGTTCACCGGAGTCCTGCTAGCCCAGTGCTACAGCCTGGATTCACTCGCTGATGACCGACACGTTCGATGCTGGGTCATGGATGCCTGTCCCTGTAAGTTAGTGCCACTTTGGGTTTACGACTAGCCATGTCAGCCCGGGCTCCTTATCATATGGGTGCTAGCGACACTATCATATACGTGTGCCAAAAGGCGCAAACGGTTCCGGGCAAAGTAAGGCGACACCCGTGGGAATACCGTGCGTGAGGCCGCAAAGTGATATGAGGTGTTACATGCTAGACCCATGTGGCATCGAGTCGGGGTCCTGACACAAACACTTAGTGCATGGCGTCCGAGGAAAGAGAATCATTTTCACTATTGCAGTGGAGAAAGATGCGGAGGTGGTCCGCGTGAGCAAGGATGCTGAATGTGTGCATATTGGAAGAACTGGGAAGGCGCGAGATCAGGATGAGGGTCGTCTCGAGTCTCGACCATTCAGCTGTCGGAAACGTGTGTATCAAAGCCTGAGAAGTTCGGGCTTTGGCAGTTAGTGCCACAAGTGTTATTTTTTTACTTGTTGTAGTGTCTGGTTGTAGTATACACGGGGAGCCTGAAGAGGTTGCTCAAGGATAGACGATTTGCTAGAGCGAGAAGTCTCGTACGAGTCCCATGCAAACTGATTGGCGCTGGCCAGGCTCAGATGCCAGATATTGTCAGTAGGAACCAAGTCATATGGTGATGTACTAGCTACCACCGTAACTCACTCTTCTCAACCTGTAAGTGCAGAGCAACAACACGTAGATACTATTTAAATAGTATAACAAATTTCCCACATCGAGATCTCCGCATGACACAATAATACATTGAAAAAATATAGACACATCGAAGGGATGCAAATTAAATTGATCACTCAATTACTTACATCCATGTCAAAACTTGCTGTGTTATTGCTGCGGTGCAAGCACCATTAATTCAAGCATGCAAGTATATGGTCGATTACTCGATTTGGAGTATGGAGATGGAATTGCATGGCTTCGGTCTGGCATCTTGAAACGTAAAAACCAAGTGAGGGCAACGTAAGTATTTCTTGATTGATCGAGATGCGCGGGCATGGATGCATTCCTCACTCGCTACCAGAGTACAGTATAACAAATAAAACCAGTGGCTCTTGTTCATTCAATATAAGCCCTTTTACAATCTATAATCATCTTTTTTGTATCAGCCTGCTACAGATATACCCATCGGTCGATACAGATAACAAAACGGAATAAGAACAAGGTGTCCAAATAAATAATAATCAGAATCGAAGCAAAAAGAAAGAAAAGAAGAATATCCATGCCCTAAATATAAGGATTTGTGCAGCTCCTGGAACTTTCTGTGTCAGTAGGTCCGTCCACTTAATCCATGATACCGCTCGTAGTCTTCTTGATAAGGTCCCATGCACTCGTCACATGCCTCTCCTCCTGAAGTGACGACCCAACGGCGAACCGGAGCACGAACTTGTCTCCAACCACCGTGTGCGCAAGATAAGCCTTGCCGGTCTTGTTCAGATTCTCCATTAGCACACGGTTGGCTTCATCGGCATCCTCTTCCGTCATGGCTCCACTTGGCTTGATCCTAAAGCACACAAGAGCAAAGTTCCTCGGTACAACCACCTCGAACCTGTTGTCGGCGCGGACGAAATCTTCAAACATCTTGGCCATGGCGACATCACTACGGATGTGCTCTTGGAGCTTTGCGGTACCATATGTGCGCATGACCATCCAAAGCTTGAGCCCGCGGAAGCGCCGACCAACGCCGACCTGCATGTCTTTCAGATCGGTGACCTCACCGGACTCGGTAGCGTCATTCTTGAGGTACTCCGGGTTGGTCTCCGATGAGTCACTAAGTCAGTGAGCATCACGGACGTACAAACAGGTGCAATCGAGGCACGTGAGAAGCCATTTGTGTGGGCTCATGCTAATGGAGTCCACGTGCTCGACGCCATCGAGATGGTGGCGAAACTCTAGGCAGATACACGCACTGCCGGCGTAGGCAGCATCGACATGGACCCATGCATTGAACATGGCGGCAACGTCGGCGATGGCGCCCACTGGGTGGACGGCATTGGAAGATGTGGTGCCCACCGTGGCACAGACATATGTGGCCACGAGACCGGCATCGGCATCAGCTTGCATTACCTCGAGAAGCTTGGACGGGTTGAGCCCGTAGTTAGTTTCCGGCCCAGTAGGGATTGAGCGGATGTTGGCGGGGTCGAAACCTGCGAGGCGGCATGCCTTGAAGAACGTGGAGTGGGTCTGGTCGGCAGCATAGACAACCAAGCGTGGTAGGTGGGACACGCCGACTGAGCCGCTCCGATGCAGCGCTGCATCACGAGCGGCCACTAGCGTGACGAGCATTGCCTCGCTGGTTGTGCCGAGGATGACACCATCGCCGGTGCCACGTCCAGTACTGGTGCGGTTCATGAAGATGGTGGGTAGGCGCAGAAGCTGCGCAAGCCAGTCAAGAGCGAGAACCTCCATCTCGGTGGCCGCGGGCGAGGCCTGCCACGTGAATCCAACAGTGTTCATGGCAGAGGCGATGAGGTTTCCGGCGATGGCAGCGGCGCTGTTGGTGGAGGGAAAGAAGGCGAAGAAATTGGGGCTAGCCCAGTGTGTCATGCCGGGGACAACGGAGGTCCTGAGCTCCTTCATGGTGACATCGAATGATGCGGAGTGGGTCGGCGGGGACGCGCTAAGCTCGTCCTGCAGGTATCCCGGCTTCACGTTGGGCAGAACCGGCATAGACTCGACGTTGGTGTAGTAGTCAGAGATGAAGTCGACGGCCTTGTGGAGGTATGCACGGACATCTTCGGGGTTGAGCGGCTCGAACACCGCCTTGTCGTCGGGGAAGGCGGAGAAGGAGATTGGGTTAGCGTCCAAGATGTCCATTTCTTTAGGATGCTTAACCCTTGATTATGATCGGAGCAAAGGAGATGTGAGGCTTGTTGGTTTAATGAAGTGCAGCTAGCTCGCTTCGCTTTGCGGCCGGAGAGCAAGAAGCAGAAGCAGAGGTGCGCTAAGTAGTGCTATAGCTTTGCTGCTTGATGTGGTGAATGGAGTTGGTCGTTGGTGTTGGGTGTGGTATATATAGCACTTCTGGATGCGGGAAGCGGCGTGGCGGTGTGGGCGTTGGACGGGCCCTGGTCGCGAGCCCTACCAAAGTGCACGCGTGGGTGGCTAGGTAGGTAGGTAGAGATCCGAGCGACAACTCGTGCATTTCAATTTGGATACGGATGGTCGTTCTCACGGACCCAGCACGAACGAGGAACAATTCTTCAAGATTTTTGTTCTTATTGTCAAGGCTTGATATCTTGACTAGCCTTGTAGGTGGTGCAAGGCAAAATTGCATATCGTACTAGTAGTAACGTGAACGTTGGCTCTCTGGCCGATGGATTCGGCGGTAGCAATACGTACAAAAATAATCCGTCGTGATCAATACCGTACTACTGAAAAAATGTGGGTTTTGGCCCCACAGCCTGAGCTTGCATTTAGTAAAGAATTCAAGACGTGTGGTACGTGCAAGCCCCTGTGGTCAATGTCACATGGAACAAGCTAGAGCTAGTTGGACGTACGTGCACAATGGAAATTCCATCGCTTACGCCGAAACCTTTTTCATTGCGCGTGCGTGTGGTTGATTCCTCTCAAATCGTCGGTCATATCGGGCAAAGGTGATTTCGTGAAAACAATTGAGTAGCAGATGATGGCTTCAGGCGAACTGATGTAGTATTACTTTGTATGATCATTGTGAATAATTAATAAAATGACTGCATGCGTCCGTCAGATGCCGGGGGTATATCCTCCTTTTCAAAAAAGAAAAGAGGTGAGCATCGAACCAGAGCTGTACTGGTATTCTCTGTTTCTCACTTAAGTATGACTTAGTAGATAGGTAAGTACTGTATCGATGGAAGAAAACATACGTCATTTACTGTGTCTATATATGCATGCGCATGCACAGACGCTTATTATCAAGAAACATATTTTCTCAATCATGGTAAAAATAAACAGATTTTTCCCAAAAAAAACAATGACGAAGGAGCTGCAATACAAGGTGTGTGCTGCTACGAGCTGGTTCTTGCCGCCGTGTTAGAAGGAAGAGAGGGAGATTGGTGGAATAGTTTGATGTATTGCTTGAGCCTCGTGGGCATATATATAGGAGTACATGATCAACTTGAAGTACAAGGCAAGCCAGAATATTTCCTAGTCTAACATATGTTTCGTAATACAATCACGTTACTCAACATCCCCCCGCAGTCACAACGGTAGCGACGCAGACAGTGAGATTGGAGAAGAATCCGAAGGCAAGCCGACGGACATCCCCCCACAGTCGTAACGGTTGATGCATCGCGGAGTCGTGGCTGGAATGGAAACCAACGAGGTTGCTCAAGCAGGCGGTAGCCCTTTGTGCCGTTTGTCGATGTAGCCGAGAGCGTGGGTGGTGGAGCCGTGGTCGAGGTAGCCGTGTGAAGAAAGTCGTGGTCGATGTCGAGTCGGGGTGGCCGGTGTCGAGGAAGTCGTCGTGGAGCCGTGGGTGCAAGGGGGCGCCGAGTTAGCATGGGCGCAGTGGTGTCGAAGTAGTGGTGCGCCAGGGAGAAGATGTTGTTGACGACGCGTCGCAGCAGGTTTGCCAAGTCCGGGGACACATCGTGGACGAAGGCACGCACCGATGTTGCCAGCACCGGGCATGCGTAGATGGACGAAGACGAAGTTGACGAAGCACCAACCAGGCTTGCCATGCCCGGGGACACGTCGTGGATGAAGGCACGCATCGGTGTTGCCAGCACCGAGCATGCGTAGACGAGGGACCTACACGAGCTGTACGCCATGTCGGAGAAGTCGGAGGGGCCAGCAGAGAAGAACTTGACGACGGTTGTGGCGCCAATCGGCGCGGGGCCAATGTCGCCAGCGGTTTGTCAGAGTAGATGAAGCGGTTGGGGTAGATGACGGCGACGCTGGCGACGAGCTGGTGCTGGACGAAGATGAAGGGGGTGGACGGGCGGCTCCGGCGTCTACGGAGGTAGCGGTGGCGGCAGCCAAAGAAGAGCGGCAGCGGCGTCCTGACGTCGGCGGCGGCTAGGTTAAAAGTGCGGCGGCGGTGCTCGAAGTAGGCGAAGAACCCTGACAGCGTGACGAAGACCGGCGCGGACGATGACGTTCCCGCGCCAAGGGAGACGGTGCGGCGCATACCACGGGAGGTCGACGCGCGGTGATGGCGGAGTGGACCGCGGGCTGTAGCGCTACGGCCCGAAGGGGCGACGCAGCTGCAGCAGGCGGGTCGAGGCGATGGCGGGAAGACCTCAGGCCGGCGGCGGGGACCGCGGGCCACGACGCTGCGGCCCGAAGGGGCGACACAACGGTGGTTTGCGAGTCAGTGCAACCGCGGGGACGGCCTCGGGGCGGCGGCGGCGGGGACCGCATATCGCGACACTACGGCCCGAAGGGGTGACGAAGCGACGATGCACGAGTCGATGCAGCCGCGACAAGAACCACGGGGCGGTGGCGCTGCGGCCAGATGGGGCGACGCAGCGGCAGCCCGATGCTCGATCGGTGGAGAGGCGCGCTAAACTCACGGACGATCTTCACGGGACCTGCGGAGCCGCGCGTAACCGACGGCCAGGTCGGTCGCGCGGCGTAGATGAGGCGGATCGCGGGAGCAAGCGGGTGATCAAGCCGATCGCGCGCGAGGTTGGGGACGCCGCTCAGTGGAGGCAGGGTGGCGGCGAAGTCCGAGATGAGGCCGGCGACGACGGACGACGTGGGACGTCGTGCGGACGAGCTTGTCAGCACCGGCACCGGGCTGCCAAAGCAGCGCCAGCGCCCTGGCAGCAAGGCCCGAGCGACCAACTGAGTAGCGGCGCCCAAGTTGAGGCAGCCGACGAGCCTAACGTAGTTGTCCCGACGCAGCCGAGGACGAGGCCGGCGAGGTAGACTGCCGGGCTGCCATGTAGACGCGGCGGAGGCGGGTGACGTGGATCGATGGGCGGGCCGGGCGCGAGCGACGGCTATGATTGGCCGTCGCAAGGCGCGAGGCCGCCGGGTCGGGGCGATGCAGGTGTCCCGGTCGGAGCAGGACGGTGATGGCCGGTGCAGGGTGACAGCCGGCGCAGGGCGACGGGCGGACCGATGTGCGGACGGCGGCTGGCCCTAACAGGCCGCCTCTGCGCGCGTGGCCGTTGGGTCGGAGGAGAGGCCGGCTGGTCACGCCAGGGTCGAAGTAGAGGCGCTCGGGGTCGATGGTGGTGATGGGCGACGCAAAACGATCAAGAATAGATTGGAAAACCAAAAAGAAACCGCGCGATCAAGATGACCGGTGGGAGAGAGAAAACCCCGGAGCAAGACTCGGGGAAAAGACTCTCTAGGGCAGCCAGTCAACACGACCGGCGGACGAACCCTAGGTACGGGCGGCGCGGCCCCCGGCGGCGGTCATGGAGGCCGACCGTGCCGGGGGCGGCGCGCTGGTGCGGAAGCGGCGGCGGCTAGGATTTAGGATCGACTTGCGATAGATATCATGTTAAAAGGAAAAGAGGAAGATTGGTGGAATAGTTTGGTGTATTGCTTAAACCTCGTGGGCATATATATAGGAGTACATGATCTATTTGGAGTACAAGGCAAGCCAGAATATTTCCTAGACTAACCTATGTTTCCTAATACAATCATGTTACTCAACACGCCGGATGAAGCTGCAATGCAACGGGCGTGCTACTTTGACCCGGATCTTGCCGCTTGCGGAGCTGCAATGCAATGCAACACATGTGCTGCTGCGACCCGGATCTCGCTGCCAACGGATGATGCAATGCCACACGTGTGTGGTGCTGTGACCCAGATCTCGCCGGCAGGGGTGGTTATAGTAGTCACCAGGGGTTGCGGGGGAGACCACCGGAGGGGGCTGTGGCAGAGCGGTGATGCTATGTGGCCAGCACGGCTGCACGAGAAGGATGACGGGGTGCGCTGGCGATGAGCGACTGAGGATTCAACACTAGAGACGACGACGGGTCAACTTGGGCTTAGTTGCGATCCAAGATGTTAGATCCGACGATTAGCGAGCCGACTGATTTTCACTGATTTTGAGGGAAAATCTGTCGGTTCACGCCTAGCAGCCACCATTTTCATTGCTCGCAACCATCCAATGTTGTGCATCAGTTTTGAACTATTCTAAGGATCTTTGCAGCGGTGTTTAGACTTTATCAAACGGCTCTTTTGTTCATCTCTCTCTCTCTCTCCACGCGCGCGCGAGAGATGAATTACCAAGGAATTTTGAGTTTTCCTATACTTACTCCTTGCAGCCTAACACTCGATGAAGACCACCAGATAAGGAGCTTATAGCATCAGTGGACAGGATGACTTGTTGCAGGTTTGCCCATATAGCAAGACTTGGGGTGTCAGGTCATGAGTGTTAGGACTTTGCAAAAGGTCATGATTAATTATATGTCATTCGTTAATGAGCGAGATATTAGAAGAAACTAGTGAATAGAGAAGTGGACGATTTGGTTATCTCTTCCGGGTAGACTTACACAAAATTTCGATCGTAAATCAAACTGATGCGTCAGTTTCTGTTGGAGTTTAGCAAACACTTTTAGTGTAGGGAGTTTGATGAAAGAGACTAATTTTCTCTATTGTGGAGGAATGCAAAGGGAAACGTTTCCCGGTCGGAAGCTTCTGCGGTTGCCTCGCTCGCTCCCACGAGCACTACTAGGGAAAACCTTATACACAGAAACTTACTAGTAGTGTGGGATAAAAAGAAGCGCTACTACAATTTACCACTAGCGCGTGTAACCTAAACGCGCGGCAGCTAAGTTCGAGCAGTAGCGCGTCTGACGGTGGAAGTGCTACTACTACAGTTCCCTTTACTGTTCTCGCCAGGCTACCTATAGTAGTAGCATGCCTAAGGAAAGCGCGCTGGTGCTAAGATTGTTGTAGTAGCGTGTTTTACACAGGAAGCACTACTGCTAAGGAAAGGAAAATAAAATGAAAAACATATAGAAAAGTAAATGAAAATGAAAGAAATAGAAAAAGGGGAAGAAAAAAAAGGAAAATATGAATGAAAATAAATGAAAAAGAAAAATAAAGAAGAAATGCGTAGCAGCAGCGGGCTTTCTGGACAGGCGCTATAGCTAAGTTAGCAGTAGCGCTTGTTTCTATCCGGCGCTACAGCTAACTTAGCTATAGCTAATGTAGCAGTAGCGCTTTATCTCGAACGCGCTACTGCTACTTTTGACTTAACCACGCGCGGTTCTTCCCCACGACCACTTCCCCCAAATCCAACACGCGCGCATCTGCTATCGCCGCCGTCGTCGCTTGGCCGCCGCGTGCTCTCCCGTCGCCCTCCGCACGCCGTCGACGCCGCCCCCGACCCCGGCCTCGACGCCCCCCTACCTCGCCGCCCTCCGACGTGCGCCCGCCGCCCCGATTCCGACCCCGTCCCTGACCTCCACGCCGCGTGCCCCTCTCACTAACTCCGCCGGCGCCCTAGGTGAGCACGCCCTCCTCCTCCTCCTCCCCTACCTCTGCCTAGCTAGGGTTCTTAGGGTTAAATTTTAGAGTTCATCTAATTAGTTAGGGTTCATCAAACTAGATGCTAATTAGGGCAGTAGTTGTTAAATAGAATTAGTTTTAGAGTTCATCCAATTAGTTAGGGCTAAATTTTAGAGTTCATTAAATTAATTAGAGTTAAATTTTAGAGTTCATCTAACTAGTTTTTTTTACTTTTTTAGTAAGTGTTTAATAGAATTAGTAAGAAAATTAATAGAACTAGTTGAACTAGTTTATTTTTAGTAAGAAAATTAATAGAACTAGTTGAACTAGTTTATTTTTAGTAAAAACTGGTTTATTTTTATTTATAGTAAGTGCTTAACTGAACTAGTTGAATTAATACAACTATTTTATTTTAGTACGAAAATTAATAGAACTAGTTTACCATTTTAGTTAAAACAATTATTCCCACATCAACGTCGATGATGCCTATCCCGCATCCTCGGCATCGACTCGGCGGAGGAGGTCTGCCTGATTAGAGGGGCCATGTCCGGGACTGGGCTCCGCCGGGCTGGTACTGGGATGTGCTACCTTCCGGGAGGCGCAGCTTGGTGAGGAGCCAGTCCGCCGTTGACCCGAACCTTCTTTGGTGGCGGTCGCGTGGTCCAGTGACGGTGTGGAGGCTTGAGGACCCCGTGGAGGTGGTACGTCACCTTATCAGCGAGGAGGACGAGCACGTCCGTCGCTACATGGTTGCGTTGGAGGGTAGGTTCTCCAATACCTGGCAGGTTCTTCAGGGATCTCACTGGAGCTATGATCCTGCGATGGTTCCTTCTCTTTGGGTGTCCACCGCCCGGGCCGATACCCGTCGTTCACTAGGGTTTTACCTGTATTAGTGAGGTTATATGTATGAGACTATTCGAGATGTATTAGTGATAATATTCGATGATGTACGGATGCAAGAGATGATTTAGTTTTGCTTATTGAATGCATGCTAATTTGAATACTAATTTATTTTATGATTTAGTTTTGCTTATTGAATGTTCAAATTGGAGAATTACTCTTATTTTGAATGCTCAAATTGGAGAGCACTATTTTGAATACTATTTTGTTTTTGCAGCCAAATCTCCATGTCATCGCCGCCGTCATCCCCCGTCACAGGCCCCCTCCGACCACGAGATGAGACTAGCCAAATCTCCATGTCAATATGAGTCCTATAAGATATTTTGAAATGTTTTTGTTCATATTTTTAACCATTGAAATGCAATGACCATCAAGTTTGAATGCAATGACCATCAAGTTTGAATGCAAATAGGACATGTGCTTGCCCAAGTGGCCATGTTTGCAGGTAACACTAGTGGCCTATGTTTTGCCGGAGTCTTTTTTAATTTCCGTTCCGGCAAATTTCAGGCACACGATACGTCCTTTTTTAGCAAAGGTCATGCCAGATTTTTCCGTGAATTTTGGCATGACTTGTGCTAGAATATGTAGAAAATATCGAGTGAACTGGATTTTCTAGAAAGATAATTAAACGACATTACCTGTTGACATTAAGTCTATCGAGGCTCCATACATGACAATCAAAAAATGAGTGAGGGAGAAAGTCTGCATCATATATTGGTTTAATGCACTCGGGGACGAAGGGAGGAGCAACCATCACCAACGATCGAATATATACACCACGTGAGCTGAGAGTTAAAAAAAAGACTCGACGGACCGATAGTCAACTCGTGCTGAATAATAATGATCTAATTTAGTTTTTGTAGTACATATATTGAATTTTAGAAGTTTAATATTTGAATTATGAACATAGGAAATGTCGTCGGACGAAAGTCTCGCGGAGTGCTCCTGGTGCGGCGACAATCGGGGTTTCTGCGACAGGCCTCACTTGGTAGAAGGTCGGCGCTTCAGCATTAGGCTCCAGGAGGCCTTCGATGTTGAAACGGTATTCTACGATGCAAAGTGTTTTTTTCGTAATTAAGCTCGACTTCTACTACTTCAACGTGTAACTTTCATCTTTTTCAATTTGACTAGCTTATCTTATGCCATGCAAGATGCTATGTCTTGGAGAGGATGGATTTTGAAGATCATGAGAGTGTGGAAACAAAGAAAATTCACCTAAGGACCCATCATGATATGAATTTTGAGGTAAATCTATATAATTTTGAGAGCATATTCCATTTTGGTTGCCCGAATTGGGAAGCACTTTGTAAGATGTATGATTTTCAAGAGGGTATGATTGTCACCATGGATCTTGGTGATCCTGACATCGAGTAAGACAATTTGGACATTTGGGTCCTTGTTGATACGCTTCCAATTCTCCCGCACTGTGAGTTTCTCAAACATAGTTATTAAGTAATTTATATTATTTATTTCAAAATAGTTGACAGCTTATTTTTATTGACAGCTTATTTTTATTCTTCATAGAATGTGCGGAAGATGGTAGACAGAACCTACTACACCGATGGCTCTAAGTTAACTTATCAGGAGAAAAATCATCTGGTCATATTTTGTACTGATCTTGAGAACTACAATATCTATTTTCAAACTCCTCCACATTATGGTCAATATGTGCCACTAGTGCACGTGTTGAACTATGCTAACATCCATGGAGATGTCATGGTAAGATTTTTAGTATTACAACATTTGTGCATCTTTTGCATAAATTCTTCTAAAACTGAACTACACTGCTAACTACGAAGTTATTACTATTTTTTCAACAGATAATCCTGCAGGAGTGTGTGCCTCATCTGATGTTTCAGAAAGGCCGCCTTGATGTTTTGAATATACAGCCAGGTGATCCTACGAATCACTCATGTTCATATCGGATTTCTAAAACCAATAAAGACATGAAAATTAAAGATTGGAAAAAATGTATGGTCACTCGTAGGGAGCTACTTGGAAGCAACATTAGGCGAAGGGTAAGAATTGAAGACAGGATAATCTCCATTCTCCATAATGGAGAGTCAGGGTCTATCTTGTTTTGTGCTATTTTACCAAAGAGAACCTAGTAGGTCCCATGAGAGAGAAGTAGGTCCTAGGTACAATGTGTTATTATGTGGTACAACATGTTAGAGTTGATGATGATGAGTTGTGATTATGACTACTGACCAACTTGCTATATGATGTCTCATTGATAAAAATGATGATCATGAGGAGGTGTTATATGACAATGATGTATTATGATGATAAGTTGTTAATGATATGATGATGATGATGATGAGATATTATGTCATTGGGTGAAAGAGCTTGTATATACGGTCACTTTGGATCCAAGCACTTGAAACTAATACACGGTTCTTTCACCCAATGATGTAGTAACTCATTCTGATGTAAAAACAATCTCTAAATTGCTACTGTATGAAAACTTGTATAATGACGCATGAATACAAAATAAAACAAAAAATAAATACCCAACAATAGTAGTAGCGCGGGTAGGGAGGCGCACTGCTAGTAACTACCAGTAGCGCTGTGCACCAAAAGCGCTATGGCTAAGCACGTATAGTAGTAGAGCGTGCAAGCACACGCTACTGATAAACTTTAGCTGTAGCGCTGAATCAGTAGCGCGCCACGCAGCGCTACTGATATACCTAAAACCGGCGCTACTGCTAGCCTTTTCCTTAGTAGTGGAGCCACACACACCCACCAACGCCAGCGTGCCACACGTTCTCGTGGGCCCACACATACAACTTTTCCGCTTCGTTTCTTCTTCTTCCTGTCGCGGACTCCTCTCCCCCTCCTCATGTATGCCACCATGGCCACGCTCATCCTCCCCTCTCCCGATGCTCATCGTCATGGCCTACTCCTCCATCACCGCAACCCCCGTGGGCATGCCCAGCGAGCTTTTTTACCACTAGTCCACAAATGCTGCAACTGTCTCTCTCGTCGCTGGAACTCGCGTGTTTGCGTGCTGCATCCACGGCCATGGCTGCGAGCTGTTGTTCAGGGAGGGGACCGCGATTTTTTTTGTTTACAAGCTGCAACCGCTGCGGGCCGCGTGTTGCTACTGGCATTTTGTTTTGCTGGAACCTGTAACGCCATTTGCTAGTATCGTCTATAGATTTTGCTAGAAAGAGAGGTCGACGGCCGCGACGTTCTGCTGGGAACAAGCGAATAAGAATGTTGCAATACTTCGATGAATGAAGCTACTACCGGCAACTTTTTTTGCTGCAATCATTCATGGTAGCTGCGACCCCGCGACGATGTTTTGTTGCAACAATCGTCGTCTTTTGCTACTACTGAAGATTTCTTTTGCTACATCCATTCTTCACGAGGCAGTGGCGACTGCGAGATATGATATTTTTTTGCTGCAACTGTGTGCGTTTTTGTTACTACCGTCAACAGTTTTTGCTGATTCCATTCTTTTTCACGATGGCAAGATGCAAAAGTGATACGTATAACAATTGACCTTTGTTCTTTCTGTTTGCATTATTTGTAACTTTATTAGATGTATAATTGTACGTATATTCTTGGGTCAAAACATGTATATGCAGAAGCGGTCCATGGAGCAAGGACGTTAAATGTGTGCATATTGGAGAACGGGAGGACCAGACGAGAGTCGTCAGGCATGGCTGTTAGTGCCACAAGTTTTTTTTACTTGATGTGGTGTCTGGTCATATAACGAACTAATTCTTCTATGGAATACATCGGTGCAAGCTTTGTACTTTACAAAACAGAAAAAAAAATGTTCCATTAATAATGCTAGACACTAGAAGCCTCGCAACCAAAATCAAAGTGTTATAGTATTTTTCATGCAAAAATGGAAGGCATCGTGATTTTCTTCATGTTGTTTCTATTTCCTGGTCATGCTACTTGATCACATTGCTCATGGGCTCCTCCATTCTACTTCACACGTTCATGGTTGCTTCCGCTGCAAAGAGCTCTTTTAGGGTGATTGGCGGGTTACAAGTTGTACTTTCGAGTAACTCCACCACTGATTTTTCTTGACCGTCGGATCTGAAAAATCAGTTAAAAATTTAATTTTTGGTCAAAAGGGTAGAATGGTCAAAGAAAATTAGCTCGTCCGCCCCCACCCCACCTCCCGCGCCCCCGCACATTTCTGCTCGCATAGCCGCCACCGCCGCCCTTTCCGCCGTTCCGATCAAGAGATCCGGCGGCGCCCCGATCTAATCAAGCACCAGCGTTCCGCCGCCCTTGCCCAACGCCAGGAACTGCTGTCCGTCCGCTACGGCGCGCCGAGCCCGATGAAATCTCCCCTACCCCACCGCCGACTGCAGCGCCTCCCTCCGTGAAGCAGCCGGCGACGCCCAGCAACGCCAGCGAGCACTTTGTGGACAGGTGCCTTTCCCTCCCCTCCCCCCGCCCCCCGCCCCGTGCGTTGCTAGTCAGACCGTCCGCCGACTGTCAGAGGAATTTTCTGATTAAAAGCCAACAACCTTGGGACAGTTTGGTATAGATGTTTTGATTTGTTTGTCTAAATTGCGTCCAGCGGCAACAAATGGTAAGAGGGATGGGGTCAAGCACTATCCACAGGTCATGCAAGAATTCTGGAGACTCGAGAGCAGTGGTATTTCGTTTTGTTCTATCTATCTAGTTGACATCTGCATAAATGTACATGCGCCTGTTCTGATAAAACTGCAGTTCTCAGGTAGCTAGCGAGACGGTAGCTTGACAAGGTCACAGCGGACTTGGTAGTAGTATATGGATTATTGCAACCGCCCACAACACAAGTTACTCCTTCCGCAAGCCTTTCACAGCCGCGTTCACCTCTCGAATATCCTCGGTGCTAGGAGTAGAGCCTGTTTTGTGAAATAGAGGTGTGTGAGAATATTGTGAGGCATATATACATACATATACGAAAAAGGAAGAGATCCAGAGGACCCTTACCAGGTGCTAAACGCTTCTGGTCTCTAAGACGATCAACATTCCAAACATTCTGATCCACCATGGCCTCAACATCAACTCCTGTCCATGGCAAAAATGTCAATAAGTAGCTAGCTTGAGAGTTTAGAGGCAGAAGAAAACAAACTGAAGTGATCACATAACAGTTGCAGTGTTATTCAGTTTGCTGTCAAACTTCATATGACATCATAGGATCCAAATGACCTACCTTAATTAACCAATAGTACATGAAGAGTACAAAACACACAATCAGTTTGTTGCGAAAAATCGCAAGAGATATATAGTCTAAAGAATCAGTACTAACTAGCCCCACCATGAAAAAAAGCAGCCTAAATTAGGTGAGCTAGCGAGCATGCCAGCTTAATTAATCAGTTCGCGGGTACAAAATTATTTGTCGCATTCAAGGTTACTGCTTTTCAAGTTTGTGTATACTATAAAAATGAATGGATGCGCTATGATCTTGTGCAGAAGAGACAGATCAGTCATAATGTGGCCAAGTTCAAATTTGTTTCCCTAGACATACTTCTGTGTTGGGCCTTGCAATTGGCCAATATATAAGATGCAGGTCTGACCATTTGTATTGTTCATATCCTGGCGTACAGTTATGATGTTGAGTTATGGTCATTCTTTTTGGTACATGGAGCGAGTCGAATATTCTGATTCCGTTTTTTGTATTTTGTTAACCGGTTGCAGAGGGAAGGATGGTACTGGTGAGGAAGTAGTCAAGCCTTTTACTCCGACTAAAATGGATTTTGATATTGGATACTTTGAGCTTGTTTTAAAGGTAATTTATTATAAACATGTTCCAACCCACTGAATATCTCTTATCATTGATTCTGATGGTAAAAAGACTATGTGGCCAGTTGACTAGAATAATTAGCTTCATTGTACACCATAGTATTAATTCACTTCCAAATATATGTTGAACAAAATAAGCCTTGATGAATTTCTGAAACTCTGAAGCTCTTACCTTGAGGGGAATATGTGAGCATGGAAATTCTTTTACTTCCGGTGCATGATTGAGACCAGTTGTTAATTTGTATGTGATATGCAGGAATAGATGGCCGATGTAAGTGTTGACTGTTTGGATGTGTACGTAAACATTGTCAGCAGGATGTTTCATAGCGAGGATGAAGGTTTTGAGTTCTATAACAAGTATGCTCTTGAGAAAGGCTTTAGTGTGAGAAAAGGCTATGTTGAGTGAGATGAAGCGAACGAGAAGATAATTCTGAGGAAATTTGTCTGTAGTCGTGAAGGTTGTCGTGAAGAGAAGCACATGAAGAGGAAGAGAGAAGATAGGAAGAGGAAGCCATGGAATATCACTCGTGTGGGGTGTAAAGCGAAATTTGTCATTGCAAGAGTCGCCAAAACAGGGCGGTGGTTTGTGAAGGATTTCATCGATGAACACAACCATCCTCTGGCCCCACGAGACCTTGCTTGCTTTTTGCGTTCCCACAGAAGAATCAGCGACGAGCAGAAAGCGGACATTATAGAGATGGAAAGTATTGGAATCCAGAAACACAAAATCATGGATGTGTTGTGCATGCAGTACGGTGGATATGACCAGGTTGGATGCACGACGAGGGACATCTATAACTTCTGCCATCGCTACAAGCAGGAAACAGTCGCTGCTGGTGATGCTCAGATGGTGATCCGTCACATGATGGCGCGGCAAGAGAGAGACCCAGATTATTTCTTCAAATACTTGGTTGATAAAGATGGGCATCTGAAGGGATTGTTTTGGTCCGATACTCAATCTCGCCTTTACTATGAGGCTTTCGGCGATGTTGTGGTTTTTGATAGCACATTTGCCGTTTGTGCCATTTGTCGGGTTGAATCACCACCGCAGCACAGTTATCTTTGGATGCGGGATCATTTCTCATGAAACTAACGAGGCGTACGAGTGGATGTTGTGGATATTTTCTGAATCCATGGCACAGAAGCATCCGATATCTGTAATCACTGACGAAGACCTTGCAATGCAGAGAGCGATCAGGGTGGTGTGGCCTGACTCATACCACAGGCTGTGTGTATGGCACATTCAACAGAACATCATACGCCATCTTCCTGATGACGAGGTTAGGGAAGAATTTAGATCTTTCATATATGACTCGTCTTGTATTGAAGAGCATGAGAGAAAATGGATAGAGTTCTTACAAAGGAATGAAGTGACAAGTGAGGAGTTGTGGTTGCATCAGATGTATCAGATGAGGAAGTTGTGGTGTGCTCCATACCTGGTGGGGCGCTGTTTCTTAGGATTGAGCAGCAATCAGCGGAGTGAGAGCCTAAACTCCGTGCTACATACACATCTTGAGGGTAAGATGACATTGTTTGATATGCTAGAGCACTCTTGAATGAGGCGATCCTAGACATCGTGGCCTTGCAGTCCGTTCCATTTACAGACGCGGATGCTTCAAGTCTTGAGAAACATGCTGCCCGAGTTTTCACTTCTTGTATGTTTGAGTTGGTCAGATGGAGCATAAATGCCGTCAGCAAATATGTTATCAGCGAGATACTAGATGCATGGGAGTTGACTACATATGTTGTGGCTAAGATCGATAGAAGAGAGAAGAAGTTCGAAGTGCGTTGTGAGCTGAAGGAAGGTTCTCTGTACAGGATCAATTGCTCTTATCGTAAGCTAGAGTGCTTGGGAACACCATGCTCTCACATATTCTACATCTTGGGAATACGTCAAGTGGAACTGCTGCCTAGGTGTTGTGTTCCCATGAGGTGGACGATGAGTGCAAAGTCTGCATTCCCTCCGACCAGAAAGAGCGAGATGTATGACTATTCGGAAAGCCTTGTGAGGTACCGCGAGTTGCGAAATTTGAGTCACGCGGCATGTTTCCGGGCATGTCAATCCAGTGAGGAGTATCAGCGTCTGAAGATGGTTCTGAATGGACAAGATGGCAGCAAGGAATCAAGCCGTGGTCAGGAGGAATGCATTAGGTTTGGTCAGGTGCTGCCACAGACGACGGAAATTGATTGTGGAGATTTGGAAAAGGTTCTGGACCCAATGCATGTGCAAGGCCGAGGTGCACCGAAGAAAAGGTTGCAGGCAAAGATGAAGAAGCAAAGATCAAAGAGGAAATGTGGCTACTGTGGGGTGACAGGTCATGATCGGCATAATTGCACTAAACTGCAAGAGGTGTCAAATATGTCCATTTTCAAATTTTTGCATCTGCTTTACTCATTAATATAGTGCACTAATTATATTTGGTGCTCTGTAGGAAATGATGGCAGCAAACTGTTAGCTACAACTATCTCTGCAAGGGGTTTCATGGTAGGAAACTGTTGCCCTTGTGGTCCATTTTTCAAGTATTAATTTCTGCAAGTATTTCATTTTCCACGATCTTGCCAATCCGTCCCCTGCGATGCCTCAACCTCCTCGTAGCCCTGCACATGTAAGCAACAGAGTGCATTTTTGTGATTGTTTTCCTTCTTCAGTTGATAATTTTGAAGCACCTGAATGAGTCTTTTTTCTTTGCTGGTCGTCAGTATACTATAGCATGTTCAGTACGAGAACGTATCCAGTGCTATGGTTGAACTCGTGCTACGAATGCTCCGAGCGATTCTGAGCCACTGGATGAAAAGCTGATGGACATGATGTTATCATTAGGTGGTCGCCGGTACATTTTACAAAAAGGACCTTGTAAAACCATTTTAGGTGGCCGCCTGGAGTAGATTATATTTGTTGTGTTTTTCTGCTGGTTCACTTTGTTGGTCTCAAAATGAAACTCCACTTTTGATGCCCAACAGAAATTTCTGAAAGCACTACTAGTCATTATCTTGTTCATGATTTATTTTCTTGTTGCAAATCCACACTCTAGCCATGATCTAGCATGCAAATCTTAAGTAGTATCGTTCACAAGGCCTTTAGCACAAATTAAACTTTATCCAACTAGATAATTTTGTTGACCTTTTGTCTTGGATATGCACCTGAAAATAGTTGATGTTCCTATTTTTTCAGGTATTCTTGTCTGCATGTTCAGCTGCAAGCTCATCTGTAGAGAAAATAAATTGTTGTACAAGCTAGTGTTGAAGTTGCATCCACCTTTGCCTTGTTCTGCAGCCCAAGGTATCTTCAGATGATGATTGGAGCTGGATGGCGCTCAAGCTATTGCGTAAGTTAGGATATACTGGAATTTGAAAGTTCTGTGTTGTAATGCATCTCTTCTAGTAAAGCGGTTGATTTATGTTTGGACATAAAAAAGTGAGATACAAGAGTTGTAGAACAAAGCTATCCCTATAAAATACTCCGTCCGTCCCATAATGTAAGACGTTTTTTGACACTACAGTAGAGTCAAAAAACGTCTTACATTATGGGACAGAGGGAGTATATTATATCAAATGTATGTACACAATGTTTGAGTCAGCCTGTGCATGTGACAGTGGTGAACAGAAATTTATATATGATCCTATCAAATTTTATGGAGTTTTTACAGTACATATCCTAATTTGATAATCAGCCTAACTACTTTAGTACAACTTCTGCAAGACAATTGTAGCCTATACACTAATTTAACTCGAAACCGCGCTTCGTTTGGTTGGCGCAGATGTGTTCCCGTTTTCCAATCAGCTCCGATCTGGGCGTCTTGAGTTTCGTTAAGTCCTGTATCGGAAACCATGGCTATGAAAGACATTGCGAGCGAAACAAATACAACCTTATGGTTTTGGAATGCATTGGAGTCAGAAGCCGTGGCTTTTCTGCGAACCAAGCGTTGTTACTACATCTTAAAGCCTTAATGCAAGTTGTCTAGACAATATGACACTTGATATCTACTCCCTCTGTAAACTAATATAAGAGTGTTTAGATCACTAAAATAGCAATCTAAACGCTCTTATATTAGTTTACGGAGGGAGTAATTATTAACACTGCCATACAAAAGTGTCTCTTAATTCTGTCATATAAATGTGCAGACCATGGAAATATCTTTCCTTTACATAGAATAGCCGTATCACAGATTCTTTGGTTCTCAATAAGCTAAAGCATCAGAAATAACCAAACTATTGCGTGAAATAACACTGGTTTGGACTAGTGCAGCATATGCAATAAAAAAATAGTAAAAGCCACAATTTAGTATGTGGCATCTAAAAATTGAGCAACAACTCAAAGTTGAAAGCCTATTTTTAAACATAGTCGCACAATTGTCACTTGAATGAAGTGATTGTTGGATGGAAAATGATATAAACACTATTCGGACAATAATTCAGCTCCAAAGCTTGAAATTGTAGAAAAAACAAAAGCCTACTGAAGAGGCTCGTCACTGCTGCCGAAATCCAATGCTTTCTTCGAATTGTTATCTGCAAGTTTCTTCCTTTTGGGCGATGACCCATATTCGCCCATGTCCCTCTTGCCGATATCCTTGTACCCACACGAATATATGTCTTCCTCACACATGTCCTGTCCAAAATCATACCAAAGGTATTTAGATTAACATGCAAATGATGTGGCCATTTTTTGTATAATAAGTGAACTTGGCAATATAACCAACCTGTTCAGACATGTCATCGTCACTATCATATGAGACTTGTGCATCATCTGAGGTTGCACAATTCTTGACAATGTACAAATGACATTTCTTTAGCCCTTCTAAAGCATGCAACATTTCATCTACATCATGTTGGCCTGAAATCTGTACCATTCCTTCTCGTGGTACACACCCAGGCTTGATGTAGTACAAATCTGCTTTCCCTTTGTACCCTTGGCAACACAAATTTTTCTCCATTAGCTGCCAGTCCACCTTGCCGGGTTCAACTATTGTCGTCATACCAGGTCTCCCGTTGTGGTACGCGTGAGGAACATGAGAAAGTTCATAGTCCACATGAACAATAAATTGCATTACGACTACCTACATATGACTAGTTGACATCAGTTTTTGCACAATATCAAATTGTTCATACATAGGATGTGCCTACCATTGGTAAAACATACTTACTAGGCCACGTGGTGTTGAGACAGATTGTCCGGTGGTGGGATGTCATGTTTTGCCTGCGGAGGTGGTGACGAGACAGATTGCTCCGGTGTACGGATGTCTCGTTGTGCCTGTGGAGGTGGGGATGAGACAGATTGCTCCGGTGTACGGATGTCTCGTTGTGCCTGTCGAGATGCTGATGAGATAGATTCCTTCGGTCTAGGGATGTCTCGTTGTTCCTTTAGAGGTGTTGATGAGACAGATTGCTCCTGCAGATAATTTAATGAATAATAGGTACATAATGAAACGTACCTTCGTGCCTGTACTAGCAAGGTCTTGCATCATACTCCCATCCATGAGGATGTCCTCCACCTTGGCCTTGTAATCTAGATCACTACGGTCTTGTATCCGCACGAGCTTGCATTGTATTGACGTCCATCTTACCACGCTCGAGCTGTACAACGCGGTCCTGCATCATATTCCCTTCCAAGCGGATCTGATCCATCTTGGCCTTGTGATCCATGTCCTTACGCTCTTGCCGCAAGATAAGATCCCTGTTCGCACGCGCCTGCATGATATTGAATTCCATCTTGCCACGCTCGAGCTGTATAGTGCGGTCCAGGTCCTTCTGCTCCTTCTTCAACTTTAGGTCCATATCATCATGGAAATGCTTCAACCTCTGATCCACGGCTGCACGCTCCGCCGTCATCATCTGTTCCATGGCTGCACGCTCCTCCTTCCTCATGCGGTCCACGGTTGCACGCTCCAGTTTCAGATTGTTGTCCATCACTTCTCGCTCTCGCTGCATATTCTTGTCCATCTCTTGACGCATTTGATGCACGTACTTGTCATCATCCATGGTCCCTACAGCAGCCTGACATAACAATGCTAGTTACAATATGTATGGAAATTGGAATACCTATTAATTAAATCCAATTACTAACTCCCATACTGCTATGTGCCACTAGATGTACGAGCATGCAATTTAGAGAAAGTAGTAGATTTCTGATTTATAGTTCAGTGCATGCTATGTGCCACTAGAAGGATCCGAAGATCGGCCGCCGCGGCACCATCCGCGTCCACCGTATTAATTGAATCGCATTACTACTAAGAGTGAAGGAAACATCATAGGTGTACATACGGTTTGGTTGTGGGGCACCGGTCGCCAGACGCAGAGGAGAGAACGTCACCGGCCGACGAGGAGGAGAGGACGTCGCCGGACGTGGAGCAGAGGGCGCCGCCGCCTGATGAACTGATCCCGATGGGATTTGCCTCTATGGCTAGGTTTACGTACGTGTGAACGTGGCTGGTAAGTCAGGCTGGTAAGTACTATATGGGCAATTATATTACGTATCTGGATTGGGCTCGTAAGTACTATATGGGCTTTTGTGCTCATGTGGATCAAATATCGTACGTGCATGTGCTCTTGATTCAGAAGAAATCAATTAAGCAGGGATGACATGGGCAAGTATCTTGGTGCATCAGCAGTAAGACACACAGGTATTAACGATCCAGCGACACTCGAAGCCTTGGCGTGCAGAGAAGCTCTTTCCTTTGCCCTCGACCTCTCACTATCTCATGTGTTGGTAGCCTCAGATTGCAAGGAGGTTGTCGCGGACATACACAAGGGCACGGGCGGCCTTTACGCGAGCATTGTTAAAGAGATCATCTCCCAAGGTTTGCAGTTTCCAGCATGCTCCTTCATCTTCGAAGGGCGCGAGACAAACTTTGAGGTGCACAGCCTCGCCAAACACACTTTGGGACTCTCTCCGGGACGCCATCTCTGGCTACTTAATACACCGGATTTATCTTGTATTCCTATGTATTTGGATATTGATCAATAAATGAGAGTGTGTATGGACTAAAAAAAAGAGGAAATCAATTAAGCAGCCTGCTTGTGTGCTTCCATGTGTATGTGTAGTTGCCGACGAGTTAATCTAGCGTTCTAAATCCAACATTGGTATCTAGAGCCTCGACGATCAACGATCAATGATGGGGGACAGCGATCAGGAGTCGGTCAAGTCCGGCGACAGTACAAGAATGGCAACAAGGTGAAGAAGGGCGGCAAGTCAGCAACCAGTGGTGGAGGACGGGCGGTGCCAACGTACTGGTGCATCACAACATCCTCATCCAGTACCCGATGCTTACCGACGCCAACTACAGCGTGCGAAGGATTGTTCGGAGCCTAACAAGCGGGAGATCAAGACAAATTTGGCGAAGCAGGAAGACGAACATCCATGTCTTCTAATGGCTGAAGTTTGTGATCTCGTCCAAAGATAGGTTGTCAAACCAAACCGATAGGTGCTACTTCATGAGAAAAAAGTAATGTCGAAGTTATCCGGGAGCCAGAACGTGTCATGGTGTTGGCTCAAGAGTGATGATCATTCGTGGTTATGGCATGCTAGATTTGGACACGTTAACTTCTACGCCTTGAGGAAGATGTCGAAGATGGACATGGTATCTGAGATGCCATTTATCGACCATGTTGATCGAGTCTGTGACGGGTTCTTGGTTGGAAAACAACACCGTAGGCTGTTCCCTGCTCGGTCTACCTATCGTGCAAGTGATGCAATTGAGCAGCTCCATGGTGATCTATGTGGCCCTATCACCCCAGCATATCACAGAGAAAATAAGTACTTCTTCCTTGTGGTAGATGACTACTCGAGATACATCTCCTACGATCTAAAGATGGCGCATTTGAAGCGTTCAAGAAGCTGAAGGTTCGCGCTTGGACAGATCGCGGTGAAAAGTTTACGTCGACGAGTATCCGGATGACCCATAGTACTAGACGTAAAGAGCCATGGTCGTGGTACTACCTGTAGCGGATGACCCGCAACTACCAGTCGGACCGCCACTACAACAAAATTGACATACTGTGACGAAAATCCTCGTGACGATGGTGGACAATGTCACATAAATTCCTAATGTATGATGTTGTCATAGGTGGCGTCACCAATTACTGCAAATCGGTGACGATAAGCGTCACCGAATTGCCTTGACCTTTCAGCACACCTGGCTCCCAATTTTTGTAACATCTTCGTAATTTCCATGACGAGCCCGCTAGAGTCACCGAGTACTATGAATGTGTGAAGATCATTTTTGTCATGTTACGTATAGTAGTCAGACCCACCATAGCTAGTTCTTGGGTTATTGAGTGATTGGGTCCATGCGTCAGTGTTGGCACTGAGATTGCCATAGTTTTTTCAAAGGCTAGCGAGCGTTGTAATTTTTCTTGATATAATATAAATAGGCAATGGCCATGGAAATACTAATAATCATTATTATTTATAAAGGTAAAACTTATTTTCTTCTTTCTAATATAAATAG
This sequence comes from Triticum aestivum, assembly GCF_018294505.1. Lineage (NCBI taxonomy): Eukaryota > Viridiplantae > Streptophyta > Magnoliopsida > Poales > Poaceae > Triticum > Triticum aestivum. The sequence goes on from NC_057812.1 coordinate 30,772,791, forward strand.
GTAGTGGTTGGGCTAAAAACTCAAAGTGAGCGTCCGTGAGCTGATGTTGTTTATGTCGAATATAAAAATGAAAATAGGAGCCAAGAGGAAATGAGTGAACATTACATTCATGTTGTATAATATAATAAATAGTTAGCGCGTATGCAAAAAAACTTTCAATGGCGCACTCGTGAGCTAATGTTGTTACATTTCTATCTCAAAAGTTAAAAAGGAAATATGAGAGTTGATTGGATTTTTTTAATTCTTATCACCCACCTTTTAAAACGATGGCACGCCAAGAATTCACAACCACAGAGAAAAAACAAAACAAAAATCAGCTTCGTGCGTGGGTCGGCCCATTTGGCGCTAGGTCTCACGCCACGCCGTGTGCCTCCATATAAAACACTAGCCCAAAAAAATCCACAAATACACCTGTACATTCGCACCTAACTTAAATCTCATCTCACCGGCGGCGCCTGCAAATCACTCGCCGCCAGCCGCGCCACCCGAATTCGCTCCCCGTCGCTGCCCTCTAGTCTGCCGCCCCACCCTCTATGTCCGGTTCCCCATCCCCAGCCACCACTACACCTACGCCGACCTGCCCCATTTGCTGCCTGGTCTGACCTCCATGCTGCCTCCACCGTCAATGGCTTGTCGACCATCACCAACTCCATCTCCGACGCCTTCACCAGCTTCGTTTCTCACCTCGTGCCTCACCAAGATCTGGACGCTGCCTCACCACCCCTTCCTCACCCACTACTTGAGATGTATATGGTGATTTAGAAGATTGGTTTCGTCCAGCGACCAACAAGACGGTGGCGGCGGGAGACACCAGGTTTGGGAGGGGCAAGCCGATGATGCAGATAGGCTAGGGAATGAGTCGAAAACTCTACAAGTAACTCGGCTACAGCACCATTAGATCTGTTCCCCTTCCAACTACTCGAGGGTAATATTTCGCTGCTTCCTTTTTCTTCCATAATTTCCTGATGTAAGATTTGTGATCTAGAAATTTGATTCTTCTAACCACCTATTTGAAATCTCCTTTTTCTAGTTGTAGTTCATCTAAATCAGGAGTAAGATCAATGTCCTTTGTTCTTATCTAAGGTTTATACTTATATGTTGTTGACTGTCTCTAAATTTCTACAATGAATGATTTCAACTCAAGTTTCCCCTTTAAGCTGCAAGATTATGCAATCTCCAGCATGCTCAAGAACATCTAATATGTGACTAGACTCTACATTCAGAGTATTAACAGTGAAGCTGTACTAATAGCCTTTTATCAGTTACTATGCACAAGAAGTCAATATTCTGTGATAACAGTTAACAAGGTAAAGATATGTCGAGGGCTAGTATCATGGGACATACCGTAGTTGCTAGATGCTGAAAAATATATATACTAAAAGGTCCATTCAGATGCTAATACTGCTCAGTGAAAGAAAAATGATTATGTTATTCTGTAATATTTTTATCCATGTGAACACTTGTCAGTATATTGCTTCTCTTCTGTTTTTCCCCTATAACGCAGGCGCATTAATCGACTGCTCACTGTAGGTAGCAGGACTGGGTTTGCAATATCAAGATAATCGTATTGACCTTGCTATGTTGGTAAAGTTTGAAGCTTAATCTTTTTCTACTTGCTTGTTGCTTCTCCACTTTTTTTTCCTTCCAGTCCAGTACTTGACAATTCCTTACGTGGTTGTCTATGCCTGGATTTAATCTCACCGTGCCCTTCCTTTGTGCATAACTTGTATTTTTATTGTTATATTTAGATCGAGGAAGCATCGTACAACTGCAGTGCAAGTACACAATTAGCTGTAGTTGCTGGGGAAGGTGAGTAAGCACACAACTGACTAAAATAGTGTAGACAGTACTGACAGTGGTTGCTTATGGAACTTAGTTTTACATGAGATGATGAACAACCAAATTCATAGCATGTCCAAATCATTTCAGAACGAGAAAACGCACAGTTAATAGGAATAAGGTGGCATGTAGTGGTTGGGTGATTACCTGTAGATATTGCATTATTCGAATGGATGAATGGATGTCGCTCCTTACAAAAGAAACATTTTGGTGTTTTGGTCTGCGGTTTTTTAGTACATTACTGATATGTTTTCTTAGTGATGTGCCGATCTAAACTTTTGTAGTAACCAAAGCGTCAAACAACTATACTTATGCAACTAATTATGAAATATGTTCAGTAGATTACTACAATTCATTGTCATACGCCGCCCTAGTGGACTCACTAGTCATTCACATGCTACTTAAAAGTGCAGCATGGGTCCATGTAAATTATTTTGACTGACAACTTTTCATTCTAGTTTGTGTCTTCTTGTTTTGCCAAACTAATATACCATTTTATTGTCCCATCTGCATACCTGCAAATCTAGTTAATAATGTACACATATCCATAATTTGATAGTTAATAATGTACACAGATCCATAATTTGATAGATTATATGTTTTTATCTTATGTTTTCATCTCATTAAGATGCAACACGATGTTGTGTTTCCTCAATTTATAGGCATCGGGGGGAGTTAGCCGTGAGACTTGAAGCACATGACAACATTTGAAGAGATTCAAAGGAAGCATCAAGAAGGATTGGAAGCTGTGAAGAAGAGCTAACAAGAGAAGAATGAAGCTTGGGGAAAGAAGCAACATGATATTGGTTTTTCTCTTAAGGGCTCGAGCAACTCAGCAAGAATCCATCGTCTTGTCTATTGTCGTGTCAAACTTGAGTCAATGTTATTTATTATTGTCATTTCTATTTGGAGGATGATTTGGCTAAGAGTTTGAATATATAATATGATTTGTCTCCCATTACAATTTATAATGTGATTTGGCTCATAACTTATTTATATAATGTGATGTGAATTAAATACTTTGATATGCATTTGCAATATAGTGGAACTCATATTTCATTGCAAATTATTCAAAATATAGTAAACATATTTTGATGATATCATCTTCATCAATAATGAAAGTAGTGATGCTAGTAGTAGGGTAATCTGTGCGGGTGTTGACATGGCATAAAGTCAATGACGTTGCTCCATCATTAAATATTGTACAATATGGCATCTTTGCTCCTAACTTGTGACATTAATCCATCGTCATGGAAATAGCAAGTTGTTGACGTTCTCGAAAATGTCACCAAAGGTCCCATTTTCAATGACATTGTTTTACACGCGCCGTCACCAGGAGTAATCTGTGACGGGGATTCCGAGACGATCTTGTGACGCCCATACAACGTCACTCGGGTGTAATTTGTGACGTTATTAGCCGTTCGATGACATTTGTTGGCTCGTCACAGTAGGCCTAATCTCTTGTAGTGCGCCCAGCTGCCCACCCATGTGAAAGTAGTTTTGGGTTTGGACTACCCATAGTGGTGATAGCCAGTTGTTGTCATGATAATCGGTCTTACTCGTTGGGGGCAACTCATGGTGTTACCATTTCCGAATGACCCATTGTGCAAAAAGGGATCCAAGTTCACTGCTAGCAGCTAGTTTCCGCCTTCACTGCTGATTCACTGCTCAGGAGTACATGTAGGGTGTGTTTGGTTGAGGAGCCAAGTTCACTGCTAGCAGCCCGTTTCCACCCTCACTGCTCATTCACTGCTCAGGAGTACATGTAGGGTGTGTTCGGTTGAGGAGCCAAGTTCACTGCTAGCAGCCAGTTTCCGCCTTCACTGCTCATTCACTGCTACGCAGCAGCCGCACCGGTCATTCCTTGCTCTCCCACCGTCCCGCTGCAGGTCACCTTGCTGCTGCAAGTGGCCACCCCTGCTAGGTCGCCGCCAATTGTCGCCCTGCCAGTCCCCCACCCTGCTGCCAGTCCCCACCCTCTGCTAGGTCGCCGCCAAGATTTCGATGCGTGCCATGACGGAGGAGAGACAATGGGGACAAGAGGGATTGCGACACCAGAGAGGGAGCGGGGAGGGGCACAGATCAAGATCGGGGGGCGATGCGTGAGGGGACAGGGCTGGGTGCGTGCGAGGGGCTCGTTCCATGTTGCCCGGCCGAATCAGAGGTATCCCTTGGTTTCGCATATAGAGCGAATATTCTGTTTTTTGGGATTGGTGGGTTCCGGTCCATTCGACTAACTAAACATGGGAATGGGCTATAGGAACTGGACAAACCCATCGTTTGTAGGAGCCAGAGCCCTACCGGGTCTGGGGCGTAGGTGGTATGGGAAGGAGGGAGGCGGGCGTGGGCTGGAGCTCGGCAGCCGGCGAATACCCCTAGTGGATGACCCACAAATACCGATATAGTGAGTAGCAGTGCTTGCACGTCAATGCTACTTTGTTGTTTTTATTTTGTGAAAAGGGCTACTTCTATTGTTACTAGTGGGACAGCCCATCCGTGGGCCCTTCTAAAAAAAGAAGCAGTCGTGCCAAAAGAATTGGATTAACACTTATCACGTGCGTATCCATCGGCCCTTCCAAACTCACCTCCCACCTCCCGCACTATCTGCAACAACCTCCTATCCAACTGGCCTAGCCGGCTTGATCGTCATTTTCCACTCATATTCCATGCGCCGCACACGCGATCTTCTCCTCCAAAGCCAGTCCCATCGAACGCCGACGTCCTCACCCACGAGAATGGAGCCGCCGACAACTGCCCATCTGGCCTGCGAAATACGACGTTGCTGCTTGTTCTTCATCGACACTTCATATTTAAGGTGAGAATGCCGGTTCTTGTCATCTAAATAGGCTCGTACATGATTATGATGGAACGTGCATTTATTTGGCGCCATGGGTACCGCCCGCAGCTACATGAATTAGGTGGACAATCAAAATTGGAGCGCCCAGCAACTGTCGTACGTCCACAGGGACGCTGCTGCCACCGTCAGGATCACCCAGGGGATCACCGGCGCGATCGGAGCCGCCAGGCACACCCAGGGGATCTGAGCCGGTGTCAACCACCTATCTGGCCTGTGTGATACGACGGTACTGCTTCCTCTTCATCCACCCATCAGCATCACAGTGAGAATGCCTGATATTTTTACACCCTTTAGTCAACAAGTGAGGTCAACTTAATCCAAAACTGTATACAAATATCAAATGGCAGAATGATTCAGTACATACCACGTATTATATTCACATGAACGACAGTAGAGAAAATTGATTCAGTCTATCTTTGTGCATATTTTGCAGGAATGGCTAGTTCTTCCAGTAGTTATGCTGACACAGAATTGCCACTACCAGACGTAACCAATCAGGTATGTTAATCCCAGTTAGGTTAAAATCTTTGAAAACACATAGTTCTTTTACTCATTACACATATTTCAGGATTTTTTGGAAGAACTCGGTGTGAAACATGCAAATATGAGGTTATCATGCTCACCTTCAAGGATTGCGCACATGATCGACAGATTAGATCCCGACCACCAAAAGGCCATCTGCACTAAAACTGGTCTTGGAGGGCTAACGCAAATGAAGTCAGTGCTTCTCCGACGTATTACATTGGTGCTGCTAGCCAAGAGCTACATCAGAAAAAAGCAGAGTATTCACATTGCTGGTAAGGACATTCCTATAACTCCAACAGATGTGTATGAATTAATGGACCTTCCGATAGAGTGGGAAGATTTATATATATGGAAATGGGAAAACCAATAGATGTAAACCTGTTAAGCGTTTATCAAACTGACGGATGACTTAAGTTGAGTGACCTTGAGAAGAAAATTAAAGCCTCCAAAACTCCAGATGATCATTTCATCAGGCGGTTTGTTTTGTATGCTATTGGCACTATGTTAGCACCCACGGTACAGGATTATCTCTACGCCAAATATTTCGTCCTTGTACAAGACGTCACAAGAATTCCCTATTTTAACTGGGGATGTTTCACACTTAACCATCTGTTGACATCCATCAATACTTTTAACTATGTGGACCAAGTGAATCTACAAGGAAATCTAGCTTTGCTCCAAGTAAGTGCTACAACACTAGTTGTCATTCTACTATTATTCATATGATGCATATATCTCTATCATTGTTGAACTAATGTTTCCTACAGTTTTGGTATTGGGAACACATCCGTGATGGCTCGCTTATGTATTCTCGTATACCTCGTCCGCTGATGGCACGGTGGGATGAAGCCACAGCTAAAATAAGACATGAGGCCTACTTGAAAGGAGGCCTGTATAATGGATTGGTACCTTTCTAGACTTGACTTCTTTATTTACCATATTTATTTGTTAGTACTGATTCTTTATATCTTATCAAAGGTTATCATGAAGATCGGCGATCTGGAGCAAACCAACATTACAAATGACCAGCATACCAACAAAGATACACATGCGCATGAAGATGCTAGCTATCGACCACAACCACGAGGTCAAACTATGAGTAGCCAACAAGTAAGTTGCTCCAAGACACATCTTTTTAAATAACACAACAAAGGTCACACCTAACCATACTTATTTTTCTTCTAACAAAACGAGTTGACATTTCTTTTATGCAGATGGACATGATACTTCAAACCCAGAACGATCTATTTGCAGAACAAGAGAAAAAGTTGGTCAAACAAGTAGTAGAAGTAGAGCACAAATTAGATAAAAGAATAATCACCGTGACCGAGGACGTGATAAACATAAGGGGTAAAATTGCCACTCAAGCTAGGTTGTCCAAGCTGGAGGACGAAGTTGGAGACCTCAAAACGGAACTCTAGGTAAGTGATACTACAACATCAATTTTACCCATAACTTCCTATATTTTCATTCTATGCATTTCATGTTACAGGAATTAAGATCCCTAGGTGAAACAAACAAACAATCAACGAAGAGGAATGCATACGTACAGGTGATAACTATGGCCCATCATCTTGCTAACATGAGCTAATTTCTGTTCATTGACCAACTTCTAATTTTAGGAACAAGAGCAACCAAGCAATGACAAGTCTTCATCAACTCCTGTGTTTGACGCATGGAAAGCACGAACTTCTGCTGGTACACCTAGTGCAAAACCTATGGTGCAAAACAAGGAGTTGGACCAAGACATCCCACCACGGTAGCCTGTATTCAACAATGCTTACATATTGACAGATGAAGACTATGAGGCTGCACTTTTCATCCGAGGGAGTCACGACCTTGTTGAGCTAGTTCACATCAAAGACATTGTGCTAACAGTTCATCAACTCAAGCCAAATGTTAGCAAACTATTCTTCGTCGATGACATAAGGCCCGTATACTGCAATCTACATCAAGTATTCTAAATTGTGCCATATTACATGACTACAAATTTTGTAGGTTATTAATGCATATGCACACATTAGCAATGTTGCAACTGATGCTACATCATTCATTTCCACCATAGAAAGCAGAAGATTGCTAGGCAATTTGGGGGTATTCCAATGGGATGCAAAAGCCCACATGTTGCTAATGTAGCAACGAAATTTGTAGGACGCAAAATGGTATGCATGTTTCCTGACTTGTTTAATTGTATATCTTGATTTTCCCTAAATTGAGTCCGCTTTAATTTTCTGCCAGGTACGTGTCCCAATGAATGTGCACAACATGCACTGGTCCTAAACTCCATCCAAGCATATCGTGACATTGCCAAGGAAACTGCATTGGTAAGCTTGCTCTCTTGCTTCCTCTTACCTCATGTGACACTTTTTGAAAAGCACTGACGCAATCCCTTGAATTACTCCTCATACACCAGGTGGAGTCCATTCAGGCGTGTATCAACGAATCGGTCGAGGATGGCTTGGTAACACCGCCTAAACCCATCAATATTACCCAGTGGAAAACCACTTGCTATACTAACATACCACAACAGACGGATGGGTACGTATAGGCAGCAACATGATTCCTCGCCTTCATTACAATACTTGACTTCAACTTTACATCACAGTTACTCATGTGGGGCGTACACACTCAAATACATGTTGACATGGGACGGAGACAAAATTACTGAGGATTTCACACAGGTCTGCCGAACAATAAATTACATTTGCAATCATGCACTACCTATGCTTCACCGCTATCCTAACCTATGTGTCGCTATCTAATTCAGGCAGAAATACATATTTTCAGCTGGCAAATATGTTCAAGCCTGCTGTGGTCGGATTGCAACAAGCTTCGGAAAAAATCATACAAGAATCCTATAGAGGTAAGTTCTACACAACTAGCATTTCATGTCATGTAGTTCCTACCTTTCATGCTTGCATGTAACGCACCACTATTTCCTCTATAGAAGGACGAGTATGAAGCCAGCTTTCCAGAGGAACGAAAAGGTGCAGACGACGTCACGATTGTCAGCAACCCTGATGTTACAAACAAACCAGACACATTCGGTGCCCCAAAGCGTAAACATGGACGCCCGAGGAAGAATGCCCCTCCTAGTTATCCAGTAAAACAACAATTTGACACAGAGACTATCGCTAAACAAGTGGAGTCGAAAAGACGCAAGCGCAAACCATCAAACGTCGTGTCCAGCCCATTCGTACAGCCATGAATGGGCTACACGGAGAGGCACTTCAAAGGCAGATCATAATGATTGATCTTCATAGCATGTTCTTTGAATTAAAGACTACACTTATGTTCTAATGTTTTTGCATATTATTTGTATGATTATGTACATCCAAATGCTTGACTTTTCATTAGTTCTTTTTAGAAAAAACCCAACTAATGAGCTGCAAGTTCCACTTCTATCATTTGCACCATCTGATCCATACCTTTCTGCATCGGAGTAACCTTACATCTAAAACACTACCATAAGTGACTACTTACAAACGCATGCTCCCCATTCTAACGGCGCCATACACTGCGTAAGTATACAGTTCTGGTTTAAGTGCATGATGATTATGGCTGAGGCAGGGTAATTAAGGAAGAAAAATCATAGCATATAAAACACATGAGCAATGTAAATATCATGGTTACACTACTATTTCTCACATCACGAGTTGAGTGGGAGATTATTACCTCGCCAGCAAAAAGAATAGAATCAATAATGCAGCTAACTTGATGGATTACTTCAGTCGACTCCACAAGAAAAATTTCAAGCTGCAGCACCAGCAGTCAATGAACACACAGAACCATATTGTCAAATGTCAGCCTCTCCTGCAGAAAATAAGAAGGAATAGCATCAGGAACACCATGTACCATTTTTATACTGATATAGACATGTCGACAAGAGTTGGTACATTGCAGCTTGTGTTTTGCATCGAAACTAATGTGATACATGGAGCTAACGAATTTACAACTAATAAATCTAGGCCTAAGTCTCTTGGGTAACAATACCGAAACAGATGTCCCAGCTAGGTTTACTCTAACAGAGTTATGCTTACTAACTAGACAGCTAGGACGAGAATGAGAACCGGGCAACCAGCATAAGATCATCGAAGAACAAACAGATCCTAAACTTGCTCATTGGCAAAATAGGTTGTGCACGCGAACATGACAGAGAGGACTAAAATAGGGGAAATACTTCTTCTGTTCCATGTTTGTCGACAATGATATGGTTGAGGCATGATAATGCACATGTAGCAACGTGTGCAAAGCGGGCAAGAAATTCATATGAAGTGGGCATTCTTCCAAATTGAGCCAATTCTAGTTTTCAAAGATATACTTTACATAACTACTATCCATTTTCTACAGTGCCATACATTTCCTAAATATTCAGAACTATGTTTGAGGCGCGGGTCACGTATGTCTTGAGCTCCCGATTCACCTTCTCCTCATCCCACATGAACCCCTCGATGTTTTGCACCCACTCGAAGCAACTCACCATCACTCCGCCGGAGTTGGCCATGATGTCCGGTAGGATCAGCACGCCCTTCTTTGCTAGAATCTGCACCACGAACATGAACATTTCTCTGTTGTCAGTCAATGTGTGAGTGTGTCAACAAATGCAGCTTAGTTTTGTGGCAAAATGTTGGTGTTCTTGCCTCGTCGGCCTCGGGGTCTGTTGGGTGGTTAACATCCTCGATGATGTACTTTGCTTTGATGGCATCAGCATTGTCCCTAGTAGAAGAAGAAAATCAAAAGGACTATTTATTAACAAAAATGTTTTCAGATACAGAAAAAAATAGCAGCCAGGAGGATACTCTAACTGAACTTCAGAGCATTAATCTGATAGAAGATAGATGAAGTGAGCTGGGACGAGGAAGAAGAAGATTACTTTTTTATGACTCCTCCCAGAGCTACCGGGATGAGCACGTCGCACTCTTCCGTGAGCAACGAGGTCGGATCGACGGCGTCGCCTTTTGTCGGAGCCCTTGATCCCGCGGTTCTCTGTCGAGTGCTTGATTAGCTTGGCTATGTCAATGCCATTGGAGTTCTTGACAACATCTATCTTTTTTCATACCTACGGTCAGCAGCTATCACCTACGAGAAATGCATGTATAAGAAACTGAGCCATCTTGTGAGTTGTTTATTCCCTTGTGTAAACACTGAGTTCACAAGTTCATCAGTTGTTTGGTCTGTTGCTGCAGTTAAGTAGCATGTATGAAGTGTAAAAGTTTGTCAGTAGCATGAGACTTGTAAACCAAACTGCAGCATGAATCACACATGGAACTACTCAGATTACAAACCAACATCAACCTCAACAATGTCATTCACTAGAAGAAATCAGAGTCGTTTCTTTCAAATTTTTGCAGTCACCAACAACTTGATATTCACTTTCTCTGAATCTTACATTCACCAATACAGATTAGTCCCATTTTGAAGCTTCGGCATAGAGAACTATTGAAATCAGCAAGAGGGTCATCTAAAGTGAACAAGCTACATGGTGGTTATCCAATAGTGGATGAGCCGCTATGGGAAAATGGCTATAGTCCAGTGCATAATCAGAATCAGAAGAACATGGCCTGAATCTCCTATTGTAACTGTTTTTCACAGCACGTAGGTTCTGAATCCATACTGACTTTGCAGAGAAAATGTAAACAAAATCGGTGTAAATGAATTTAATCCGGCGAGTTCCAAGTCAGCTCACTCATCCACTGGTCCTAATCACGTTTACCTAATCCACATAAGTAAATAAACAAAATGTCATGAACTCCTCGTGTCAAACCACGATGGAAACTAGCAATGGGGGGATGCGCTGACCTGAAGAGCCGACACTTGGGCGATGGACGCTGCACCGATGAGCAAGACGGCTCGGCGCTACGGGAGGTTTGCTGGGTGGGAGTATTCCAGGCGGGGCCACAACCGGCGGGGGAGGACTGCCGCGGGGCCGGGATCCGGCTGCGGTGCCGTGCAGAGGGGTTCTTGACGGCGCAGATCCAGCGACGGGGGGCTGGCCACGCTGGACGGGGATCCGGCAACGAAGGGCTGGCGCGGGGCGGAGCACTTGGCGACGCACATCCGGCGGCGGAGGGCTCGCGCGGGGCGGGGCTCTTCGCGGGGCACATCCGGCGACGAAGGACTGTGACAGTCGACGGTGTGGAGACCGGCGGCCGGCGTGGTGGGGCACTTGGCGGGGAGAAACCGGCAGTCCACGGCGTGGCAAGCGGCGGACGCCGTGGTGAGAGGAGATGAGTGGATCGGGGATGAGACTGGATCGGGGGTTGAGACGAATGGACATATTGCAAGCGGAAATAAAGAAATGACGGATCTACCCTTTAAAATTCTAATTGGTCCCACTAAAATTATGTACTGGTCCCATGTTATATGTAATTTCCTGTAATTTTAGTTTTATAACTCCTCGTAACTCCTATTTTCCCATCGTTAGATTAGGCTGGATGGACGGTTCGTAAAATCGCCAATCACCTTAACAGTTGTAATTTTTTTTACCAGTTTTGAGGTATTTTGTTTGGTCACATGGTTGTAGCTACGTATATATTAAGTATAGCCAGCTCGATGAGTTGCTTCATTCAAAAAAAATGTTGTGACAATAACATGTGAGATATTGGAGAAAACTGAAATCCAAGGTTGCCAATGGAGGGAGGTGTTAACCCCTCATGATATATGCTTGAGGACATTTTCGCCAAGTTGACTCCTTTGTATATGCAGCTGTGATGATTTCGTGGTGGATTGCTAAAGCCATCAATATCAACTTATGCTTCGGTCACAATGTATGAACCCTACTTGCAGTTGCTATTGTTCTCGCCTCCATGACACATGTGTGGTCAAACGATGCCGATGAGCCTCTGCAAGAACCTGTTAATTTTGTCCCCCTACGACTCATCGTTAGCTGAGATGTCTTTGTACCATTTTTGCTGACATGCACCTAAAGCTGGAAGCAAACACAAAGCCCTATGGTGATCGAAATACTTTGAAAAGAAGTGGGACACAGATACGACCACTTAGGTGGATTAGTGTCTAGAATCTATATGCGAGGGGATAATAATGGAGTTTCTCTCTTATATCTCAGAGCCGATAATATTATTTTGTGAGCTTCCTGAATGGATATGGAATCAAGTACCAGATGCGAGGCCAAAGAAGATAGTTCTCCCTCTACAAAGAAATATAAGAGTGTTTATATTACTTCAAGGGAGTATTTTCGAAGGCCGTGGCACTTGGGGTTCAAAGATAATTACACTGTTCAAGCATTCGACCGATTAATCAGCTAATGGACCAGTCAATCGCTACACGTAGGATGGCCGAATTGAGTAACACCTATACATCGCGTTAACTTGCCAGTCCAATAAACTCACATCAAACCGATTAATCAGTTATCGGGTTGATTAATCGTTGTTGGCAAATTAACTCGTGAGGAAACAAATAAAAATTATTTTGCATGTAACCCCTCCCAGCACCCTCGCGCTCCTATATAGCTAGGGTTTGACCCTCCTCTCACCGACTACTGCTCCTCTCTTCCCGTCTAGACCTATATAACGACTAACCAGGTCCTCGGCGATCTACCGTCGCTTCCCCTCATCCCCTGTGTGTCACCACATCCTCTCCAACCTCTATGTGCCGCTACTTCCACTTGCTGTGACTCGCCACCTTTCGCAACCTCCATGTTTCCGACTCCCCACGGGGCTGCTACCAGCCATTACCATTGCATCGTGCAGACCATGCTGGGAAGAGCAGAAGACACATTCCCCTAGCCCAGCATCAGCCACCCGGATTAGGTGCCCGCCTCCACAGTAGGAGGCGTCCACGCCAGCGTCCCCAGCCAGTCCCTATGGACCGGGGGACACAACCTAGTAGCTACCAACGACCCTCGCCGAGAAAGCCCCAACACTAGTTGCCGACCTTGGTCGAGACCAGCTCAGACACCGCCACACCCGAGGCCACCGGCATCGCTCTGACCAACGGCTTTGTAGCAACACGGGCACCAACTCGGACCGGCAACACAACGGAGTAGAAAGACAAAATGACACAAATGTGATGGCAAGCACCAACGCGGACGAGGTTGGCCCTCTGCTCGCGTGCTGTCCACGCCATCCACTACCGCTGGCTAGATCAACGTTGCCCGACAGAAATAGCCCGCAACTAGTTACACCAACCACAGGAGCCCCGGATCGGCCGCTGCCAACCAAGGCCGCAACCCCATCCCCACCGCCGTCAGAGAAGCCCCAAGCCGCCCAATTGTATTTCCGGCTTCCCTAAAAGTGAAAATTACAAATGTTCTTAAAAATAAGTCAAAAGCACAATTGTGTTTCCGGCTTTTTTGGGCTTCTATGTTTTTTTTTTGGTTTTTGGCTCTTCATTTTTTTCTCTTTTTTGTCCGATCTCCAGTTTCCCACTGTTTTTTGGTGTTTTTGATTTCCCGCTTTTCCTATAAAAAAGTTTGTTCAAACTATGAACATGGGGTCTAGTTTCAAAAAGAAGATGTGAGTATTTTTAAAAAATATATGAAGATATTTTTAATTCACAAATATAGAGAACATATTTACAAACGTGAAATAAAATAAGGAAAATAAAAATAAAGAACTTGAAACATACGGGTCACACTTACAATTTGTGTGTCGCATTCAAGACTTGAGAGTGAGCAAGCACACAGCCAGACGAGAAACAAAGTCTAGCCCACTTTGCTGTGATGAGTTTCCTTGATCTTAATTTCACTTCACTGACCAGATGTACATGCGATCATTTGTTCTCGTTACGGACGTCCTACTTGGATCATAGTAATGGTTGACCAGTGGTTCATTATAGACTAAACTAAGAGGTTTGGTCTCTGGCTCATGACCGTACGCATCGATCTGCTTGAATTTCAACTTACTACTTACCCAAGGTACGTGATATGCAACGGCAGCTGCCGGTTAACCGTGCACATTGGCCAGGAGCTTAATTAATTTCTTGGGCATGTAAATCTAGACGATAACAACTATTGTTGCCTTAGACCGTTACTGCTCACATCAGTAGTGCCCTGCCGTATAACATGTATGATCCTTCATGCCCTTGCTGCATTATGGTCAACTGCTCATGCTTGTTACTGTTACTTCAGAAGTCATGAGTTGCATAATTCTGCAACATCACACTTACTGTGTGATTTATTTACCAAAGGTTTTGGGGGTCGCTAACTCTGGCCTGTTATATATCTCTAGACCATTTGCTATATGCTTCTGTTCTGTTCTCTTGCCTTCCCATAGTTTTTTTTTTCGGTTTTTCTTGCGGGTACTGCCTTCCCATTGTTGTAAGACCACGAGGTGTTGAACAAGATTTGATGCTTCAGTTTTGTGGTGCCTCCTTGAAGAGCTGAGACTTTAGCAGAAACTGAAAGAAGATGTGGACCATCCTCTTGATCTCCACTGGAGTGGTGCACACTTCACAAAACTTTGACCATAAAACACAATGGTGCCTACCAGAGTAACAATAGACCAATTCGTGCATGATGTATCCAGATTCACCATACCAAGCTCTTGGCATGTGACATCCAATGATTATGTACAAATATGCAGCACGGTGTAACATATTTTTAGAATGACCGTCAAGATGCGGGGAGGATTGGCATGAGCTGGATAGATGCACTTATAGTAGAATTGTCGCATTTTTCGCTTAATTCCTCGGATTGTCACTGACAAAGAAAGTGTGAGTAATTATTGGCCGGAATAAGGGCTTCAGATTGGCTGGAATAACGGCAAATGCGAGTTTGGGTCATCACCTGCCGTGCGTTGTTATATATATCTCGAGACCATTTGACATGTTGGTATTCGCTCGCCTTCTGCTAGTTGTCAGGCTACAAGGTGTCAAATTCTGCGCTGAACTTATAGTGTGTCACTTGAGGAGTTGAGAATTTAGAAGATAATGAAAGAAAATATGGACCATCTTCTTGGTTTACATTGGTGCACACTTGTAATTTTAGTGGTAAAACACGCAGTTGCAAATGAGAGCAGCCACACACCGGTTTGGGCATGATGTATCTGAATGCAGTTTAGCAAGATGTTGGTCCGTTTTGTCAATTCCGGATGAGATTATAGCTTGCAGGGCAGCTAGGTTGGGGGTTCCAGTTGGTGCTAATGGCAAGGAGCTTGCCAACTCTATTCACGAAATAAAAAATGCATGGGTGTAATGGGTGGTAGTTATGTTGAAACAAACCTAAAGTTCAGATAAGCATTGAGGAAGATGATATTTATGGTGTGTTTCTTCCAAAAGTGAGCAACTTACGCGGTGACTTGGCCGAGGAGGAGGAAGGTGCTTTGGATGGTCAGAGACATCATCGAAGACTCACTTCCATAGCAGTAACTAATACGAATAACAAAAAAGAGCTTGTGCATTTATGGGTCGTTCATTTTCTCTGGTCATTCAACATAGGCAGGACGGTGGCGGCCGAACTACAAGTCCCCCCCCCCACCCCCAAGAGACCACGGCCCCTCCTCTCTCTTCGCCTGTCGCTCCGGTGATGGGAGTGGCGGGGACCCCAGTGCTTCGGCTCAGTGGTGGTACAGTTAGGGATTTGTAGGGGTTGGTATCCCAATGACGGTGGTGAGATGAAGTATGTGAAAGATGGTCTGTTCCCAGATCTGGTTCTCCGGGTCTGTCTTTATTTTTCCAGTAGGTTTGTCTAGGTGGCGTTCGCCTGCTCCTATGGCGCAGACAACATGGATGTGTGTTTCAATATGTCGGCTCCAGTTCCCATCGAGGTTGCCAGTCTGGCCTTGTCGAGGAGATTGTGAGATTTGTGTTCTCCAGGTCTATCACGCTGGACCTTGGTTGTTCTACAGGCCCTCTTCGAAGTTTTTTTCTCTGGAGCGGGGATTTGCTATGCAGATTGTGACCGCCGGCGTCTTCTGGTCTAGATCGACGACTGTCGGCCGCTGCTTATACAAGATCCTAGATTTAAACAAATTTTCTCCACTCTGATGGAGGCCCAGAGGCGGTAACAAGTTTTGCTCATGGCACGCCGTCAGTGGAATCAGCGAGAACAGAACTTCGGCACTCACAAGGATTTAAATGGGTTTTTCAATTTCTATAATAGTGTTTTTGTAAGGGCTTGTGCTACTTAATATATACATTTGGCCTTTTTGCAAAAGAAAGAAAAAAGGGTTTGGGCATTTGAGTGCATGCTTTTGATCCTCCGCTTTGCATGCATGAATACATCTGAAGCCCAACTGTACAGAAATGTACAGCGATAGAGATTTGATGAACCATAAAAACGTTTTGGTTTGATCTATATGTTATGAAACAACCAGTCTCTTCTCTACAGCCTCATTGCCTCTTGAATTCTATGCGATTATTAGATGCCTGTTATAGCTTTCATGCTGTAAAAAACTTGCTGGTTGGTTCTACTCCGCCTCATGAGTTACACACTTATATCCATTTAGTACCTTCACACTTACTGTGCTGTTGATTTAACGAAAGTTGTGGCCATCGACCAGCCTCGCTCGTTATATATCTCTACACCATTACCACAGTTTGTGTCCGCCTAACTTTTTTGGGGTGTTAGGTCATGAGTGGTATGTCTTCGCGCAAGAGGTCATGATCATATGTCAATCCCTATTGTGGGCTGATATTTTAGAAGGAACTGAATAGAGAAGTGGATCATTTTGTAGCCCCTTCCTGGTGGACTTGACAAAAATTCTGCCATAAATCAAACTGCTAAAACATCTCAGTTCTGGTCCTAGTCTTGCATCCATATGGCAGCTTAGCAAACACTTAGTGCATGGCGTCCGAGGAAAGAGAATCATTTTCACTATTGACAGTGGAGAAAGATGCGGAGGTGGTCCGCGTGAGCAAGGATGCTGAATGTGTGCATATGGGAAGAACTGGGAAGGCGCGAGATCAGGATGAGGGTCGTCTCGAGTCTCGACCATTCAGCTGTCTGAAACGTGTGTATCAAAGCCTGAGAAGTTCGGGCTTTGGCAGTTAGTGCCACAAGTGTTATTTTTTTACTTGTTGTAGTGTCTGGTTGTAGTATACACGGGAGCCTGAAGAGGTTGCTCAAGGATAGACGATTTGCTAGAGCGAGAAGTCTCGTACGAGTCCCATGCAAACTGATTGGCGCTGGCCAGGCTCAGATGCCAGATATTGTCAGTAGGAACCAAGTCATATGGTGATGTACTAGCTACCACCGTAACTCACTCTTCTCAACCTGTAAGTGCAGAGCAACAACACGTAGATACTATTTAAATAGTATAACAAATTTCCCACATCGAGATCTCCGCATGACATGATAGTACATTGAAAATATATAGGCACATCGAAGGGATGCAAATTAAATTGATCACTCAATTACTTACATCCATGTCAAAACTTGCTGCGGTGCAAGCACCATTAACTCAAGCATGCAAGTATATGGTCGATTACTCGATTTGGAGTATGGAGATGGAATTGCATGGCTTCGGTCTGGCATCTTGAAACGTAAAAACCAAGTGAGGGCAACGTAAGTATTTCTTGATTGATCGAGATGCGTGGGCATGGATGCATTCCTCACTCGCTACCAGAGTACAGTATAACAAATAAAACCAGTGGCTCTTGTTCATTCAATATAAGCCCTTTTACAATCTATAATCATCTTTTTTGTATCAGCCTGCTACAGATATACCCATCGGTCGATACAGATAACAAAACGGAATAAGAACATGGTGTCCAAATAAATAATAATCAGAATCGAAGCAAAAAGAAAGAAAAGAAGAATATCCATGCCCTAAATATAAGGATTTGTGCAGCTCCTGGAACTTTCTGTGTCAGTAGGTCCGTCCACTTAATCCATGATACCGCTCGTAGTCTTCTTGATAAGGTCCCATGCACTCGTCACATGCCTCTCCTGCTGAAGTGACGACCCAACGGCGAACCGGAGCACGAACTTGTCTCCAACCACCGTGTGCGCAAGATAAGCCTTGCCGGTCTTGTTCAGATTCTCCATTAGCACACGGTTGGCTTCATCGGCATCCTCTTCCGTCATGGCTCCACTTGGCTTGATCCTAAAGCACACAAGAGCAAAGTTCCTCGGTACAACCACCTCGAACCTGTTGTCGGCGCGGACGAAATCTTCAAACATCTTGGCCATGGCGACATCACTACGGATGTGCTCTTGGAGCTTTGCGGTACCATATGTGCGCATGACCATCCAAAGCTTGAGCCCGCGGAAGCGCCGACCAACGCCGACCTGCATGTCTTTCAGATCGGTGACCTCACCGGACTCGGTAGCGTCATTCTTGAGGTACTCCGGGTTGGTCTCCAATGAGTCACTAAGTCGGTGAGCATCACGGACGTACAAACAGGTGCAATCGAGGCACGTGAGAAGCCATTTGTGTGGGCTCATGCTAATGGAGTCCACGTGCTCGACGCCATCGAGATGGTGGCGAAACTCTGGGCAGATACACGCACTGCCGGCGTAGGCAGCATCGACATGGACCCATGCATTGAACATGGCGGCAACGTCGGCGATGGCGCCCACTGGGTCGACGGCATTGGAAGATGTGGTGCCCACCGTGGCACAAACATATGTGGGCACGAGACCGGCATCGGCATCAGCTTGCATTACCTCGAGAAGCTTGGACGGGTTGAGCCCGTAGTTAGTTTCCGGCCCAGTAGGGATTGAGCGGATGTTGGCGGGGTCGAAACCTGCGAGGCGGCATGCCTTGAAGAACGTGGAGTGGGTCTGGTCGGCAGCATAGACAGCCAAGCGTGGTAGGTGGGACACGCGGACTGAGCCGCTCCGATGCAGCGCTGCATCACGAGCGGCCACTAGCGTGACGAGCATTGCCTCGCTGGTTGTGCCGAGGATGACACCACCGCCGGTGCCACGTCCAGTACTGGTGCGGTTCATGAAGGTGGTGGGTAGGCGCAGAAGCTGCGCAAGCCAGTCAAGAGCGAGAACCTCCATCTCGGTGGCCGCGGGCGAGGCCTGCCACGTGAATCCAACAGTGTTCATGGCAGAGGCGATGAGGTCGCCGGCGATGGCAGCGGCGCTGTTGGTGGAGGGAAAGAAGGCGAAGAAATTGGGGCTAGCCCAGTGTGTCATGCCGGGGACAACGGAGGTCCTGAGCTCCTTCATGGTGACATCGAATGATGCGGAGTGGGTCGGCGGGGACGCGCTCAGCTCGTCTTGCAGGTATCCCGGCTTCACGTTGGGCAGAACCGGCATAGACTCGACGTTGGTGTAGTAGTCAGAGATAAAATCGACGGCCTTGTGAAGGTATGCGCGGACATCTTCGGGGTTGAGCGGCTCGAACACCGCCTTGTCGTCGGGGAAGGCGGAGAAGGACACTGGGTTGGCGTCCAAGCTGCCCATTTTTTAGGAGGCTTAACCCTCGATGATGATCCGAGCAAAGGAGGTGTGAGGTTCCTTGGCTTAATGAGGTGCAGCTAGCTCGCTTTGCTTTGCTTTGCTGCAGGACAGGAAGAAGAAGAAGCGGAGGAGAGCTAGTTGCTGCTTGGTTTGGTGAATGGAGTTGCTCATTTGGTGCGGGGCATGGTATATATAGCATAGCTGGACGCGGGAAGCGGCGTGGCGGTGTGGGCGTTGGACGAGTCCTGGCCGCGAGCGCTTACGTACGCTGCTACTACGAAAGTGCATTCATGCATGGGTAGGTAGAGGTCCGGCCGACACGAGGCGGATGGTCAACTCGTGCGCTTCAATCCGGAATACGGACGATCGTTCTCACGGACCCAGCCGACCAGGACCAACTCTTGAAGAAGACAGTTTCAAACAAAAAAAAGCTCTTGAAGAAGACACGTCGACAGGAACACGTAATGACGCAAGCAGCTGGTTTTGAATTTGAGTTTCAGAAGTAATTCAGTCAGTACTGAAATTATTGAATTTCCGCAAAAAAAAAGTGATACCGTATTTTCTTTGTTTCGGCCTAAGGAAACAAATTTTCACTTAATTAGACTGAGATATAATCAATATTTGAAAAATAAAAAATAATAATGTAAAAATAATTTGAATTTTTGTGTACTACTGAAATTTCTGAAATATTTGACCAAAAAGCAATTATTTTAGTATGCATGCTGCCGTTCGTTAATTGGCTACCGTCCGGCTGCTTAAAGATGTTTCTTTTTTCGGGAGGGCTGCTTAAGCTCTCACACTACTTTGATTGAGCAGCCGGTTTCGAAAAGTAGCTAGGGTTCAGACTTCAGACCGTTCTTTGAAGTACCAATATGAATCTTATGGCATGTGTAGTCAACACATATTTTCAGGTTAAATTAAACAACGTTCGATCAACCTTTCGACCCCACAATCTGAGCATGCGTTTGGTAGAGAATTCAAGACGTGTGGTACATGCAAGCCCAGGTGATCAATTAATGTCAAATGGAACAAGCTAGAGCTAGTTGCACGTATACGTGGACGTACGTGCACAGCGGAAAATCCATCGCTACTGCAGAAACCTTTTTCATGTGGGCGTGCATGTAGTTGATTCCTCTCAACTCGTCGGTCGACCATCCTGGGCAAAAGTGATCGTGAATATTTTGTTAGGTAGCCAAATTGATTGCTTAATGTTGACCGATGTTGAGATTTGTGCCAGTTTATCCTATAAGCTTTTCAGTAGGTTTTTCTTAGGAAACAAGTAGAAATGACCCTTTATTTTGTAAATTAATTTACCACAGTTATACCGATAACATCGAATCTAACTACTACTCTCTGTGTCCCATAATATAAAAGCATTTTTAACATTAGATTATGGGACGGAGGGAGTATCAAAGAAGTTTATTTTCAATAACTAAACCTCGGTATACACAAGATTAGTTTGTCCTTTAACTTTAACACCGAGCATTTTGCTCCCTAACCTCTGTCAAAGCGGTCTGGTTGTTCACATGACAGTTTTGTTCTTGTAGAAATGACACCCTATGCAACTAAAAAATGAGTAAGGGACTCTCAAAAAAAAAGTAAGGGCAAAGGTGACAAAATGATGTGTGTGAGGAGAGAAGGTCAGGTGAGAGCGGTAGAAGATTACGTGTGTGAGGAGAAAGAAGATGGCTTGATGAGTGACGAGTGGTACAAGATGGTTACAGGATTAATCAACCGACTGCGTGCCTGCACAGGAGTTGAACTAAAATATCAATTACTTAGGTTAGCGTCGAATGGGAGCCGTGCAAATATTTTGTCTTTCTCACTTGACTATATTTTTTTCTCGAATAATTTCCAGTTAATTTGACTGAGATCCAATCAAATATTTTGAATTCATAAAATAAATAGCTAGGTGCCCATGCGTTGCACGGAACATCAAGATGCATTTGTATGAGTAGTTTATCTTGTGGGAGAGAAGGATAAACAAGGGAAGGCCTTATTTGCAAATGTGAAGAGGGGTGTGGGTATCTTTTTGCAAAATTGTCATAGTTTCCTTCCTATCCGTCAGATATAAATCGGACGGCCTATATTGCAGGATGGCAGGCACACCATCATCACCAACTCTGTTTTTTATAAAAATAGAGATATACAAATAATTTGAATCTTCGCGTACTGCCGAAATTGGTGAAATATTTTGACCAAAAGGTAAATATTTTAGTATGTTCCAAAATTAATGAAATTACACTGAAACAAAGTGAGAACTGGCAAGTCTCATCCGTTATGCATGCTGTCAAAAAAAAAATTATAGGCCACCATCCGGCTGCTTAAAGCTGTTTCTTTTTCCCGGAGGGCTGCTTAAACTCTCACACCATTTTGATTGAACAGACGGTTTCTAAAAGTTCAGACCGTTCTTTGAAGTACCAATATGAATCTTATGGCAGGTGTAGTCAATACATATTTCCAGGTTAAGCTAAACAACGCTCGATCAGCCTGTGGGTTCGACCCCACACTTGCAGCATGCGTTTTTTAAACAATTCAGGACGTGTGGTACGTGCAAGCCCACGTGATCCATTAGTTTCAACAAAGTGGAACAGGCTAGAGCTAGTTGGACGTCGGAAAATCTATCGCTAAGGCCGAAACCTTTTTAATGTAGTGCGCGCGCATGTGGTTGATTTCTCTCAAGTCATTGGTCGATCGTGAAGGGCAAAAGTGATCGTGAAATATTTTGTTGACTGATGTTTAGATTTGTGTGAAAGTAGGCAGTTCATCCTACATACTTTTTATTTTTGCGGGTATCCTACATGCTTTTCAGTAAGATTTTCCAACAAAACGAGTACAAATGACCGTTTATTGTAAGTAAACTAATTTACCACAGTTATACCGATAACATGGAGTCTAACTACTATCAACCAAGATTTTCAAAAAAGAAAACTATAAAACAAGATTATTTTCAATAACTAAACCCCAGTATATACAAGATTAGTTTGGCCTTTTAACTTTAGCACCGAGCATTTTGCTCCCTAACCTCTTTCAAAGCGGCCTGGTATTTCACACAACACTACTTTTTGTAGAAATGACCCAAAAACACGCAAGGGGAAAGGTGACAAAATTATGTGTGTGAGCAGAGAGAAGGTTACGTGAGAGGGGTAGAAGATTACGTGTGTGAGGAGAGAGAAGATTGTATGATGACTGGTGAGCAGTACAAGATCTACTATTCTATTAGATTCTACGGCCAGAATTAATCAACCGACTGCGTGCCTACACAAGAGTTGAACTAAAATATCAATTAGGTAGGTGCGCGTCGAATCGGAGCTATACAAATATTTTGTCTTTCTCACTTGTTATGCCTTGGTAGCTAGCAACTACTGAATCGATGCAAGAAAATTTGCGTCGTTTACCATCACTACATCCATACGTATGCGCACACGTTTATTATCAAGATATATATTTTCTCAATCATGCATGGTAAAAAATAAATAGTATTTCTCAATCTTTTTCAGTTACAAAAGATGCTGAGATAATCATGATAATTAATCTGCAACGACTTGACTTAGTAAGAGCATCTACAACCGGTCGCAAATCCGACCCCTCAAATGCCCGCGGACGCGACCGACAATAACCATTCACACCTCATATTTGATCCTCGGCATTGGAATATATCATATTCGATCCCCTAGGTCCATACACCATGCAAAATAAATCTAGGTACTATGACACCCTAGCTACGATTCATCGTCGAAGATGACCACGACGTCGTTGTTGGGCGCCAGGTGGACGGGCGCATAGAAGCTCTCCGGCTCCTCCTCCTCCTCGACCTCATCCATTTAGGCGAGCATCTCCTCCTCCACCGCGGCGTGCTCTGCCCCCATCTCGTGCCGATGACGCCGTCAGGCCTCTGCATCCAACTTCAAGCAGTGGGAATCGAGGATGGCCTGCTGCTCCGTCTACAGATCCGCGTCCCCAACATCGTCCTCAACCTCCTCGTCCCCAACCTCCTCCTCCTCCTCCAAGTCATCCTCTGGATCCACTACATCCGGAGGTAGGCCTACGGCGATCCGGGCATCGTGCCTTCCTCGGGTCTGCTCAAGGAGTTGCAGCTAGCGCTCCGGCGTTAGATATGGGTAGCTCCTTAACCGACGGCGTGGGGGCATGGCTACTAGTGGTTGCGGACAGGTAGTGGAAAGTGGAAGGAGCGCCGGACGGGAGGAGGGAAATGTGGACAGATAGGGTTTCGATGCCGGCGGTCGTCTTAAATGGCCGGGCTAGGCACTACGCGGCCCGCTAGAGCGTCGCCACGCGACGCCATTGGTCCATCGGAGGAGACGAGCTTCGGACCGCCGGGTTTCAAACTTCTTTCTTGTGGGACCCCATCTTCATCCATTTCCGCCCCATATTTGGGCTCGATATGAGGGGTGCCGGTCAGTCCGAATATTTGAGGCATGTTTGAGGAGCCCGTCTGGGTCAAATTTTCATGACCAGACACTGACCAGGCCATCTGCCCAGACGTTTGAGGTGGGTTTGGGGCGTCCGGCTGCAGATGCTCTAATGCACACATACCAGCTTGTTAATATATTGAAATGTTGTACATTTGTAGTTAAGTAAATTAATTAAATAAAGTATAATTGAAATCTACAGTGCTTAGAGGATCTACAGCAGCAAACACCAAAATCCGGCTTAAACATCCGCGGACGCGTCCCGGGCCAGTGACCCGGACAACACACAAAAAATTGATTCCACAACTACAAACATCATTTCCAAATCATCAAATCCATATTATTACATGGAACATGAAGCCTAATATAAGCGGGCCTCGTACGGCTCCGGCGTGCCTACGTCCGGCGGCTGGTTGCGCCCCTCGAAGTGTTGCTCCGGTTGCTGGCGAGGTAGAGTAGGACATGGGACACACACTGGCTCATGGTACTCAAGGCGCCGCCGTCTCCCATGCCCCTATTCTTCCTTGTCTGAGCATGTGGCTTTCACATCGCAGGTTGAGGGGGGGACCAATGATAAATTTGTGGTGGGAGGAGCCAGCAACGTCCACAACAACACGGTGTCACCCGGGGTGGTTGTGCACCATACGCGGCGCCAAAGAGTGCGACTCCGCCTCCAAACGTCCGCCCACGTGAGGGCTGCCGCCACCTCCTGCAACCGCTACCTCGCACGGTGCGCACGCCGCGCCATACTTGTGTTGCACAATACACATGCATTCACCTCCGTCTAGGCACGCCAATGAAGCGGTTGCGCATCCGGCACCGCATTAGGACATGAGACGGACCACACGGCCTCTAGTGAGGCACGGACGACACACCTCCCGTCGGATGCGTGCGCCATTTAAGCGGACCAACTGGATTCCTGATGGAAGGAGTCTGGGCGCTGCCGTCGGTCCGCCTCCTCCCGGCGAGCGATCATCTCCTCCTCGGGGTCGCGTGGGACGAGCTCCGGGTCAATGGATCTGGAGGTTTACGACTCGAATCCGTTGCCCGCCATGCCGTGGAATGTAGGAGATCGCCGGATAGGAGCTTGCGGGTGGAGAGGAGTGGACTAAAGGGGGGCGGAGTGGAGTGAAGTGCGGCTAGGGTTTTGGCCGGAGTGTGAATCGGGTCCACTTTATGTGGGTTCGGTGGGCCAACGTGGGCTAAATCCGACGTGGCGGGCACGTCCGAGCGTCCCCATATCCACTTTAGATATGGGTTGGATATGGGGAGTGCCTGTCAATCCAGGCATCTGGCCCTGCTATGGAGAGGCCGGTTGTGTGGCGGTGTTTCGTACTGACCGGGCAGTCCGTCCTGTCATTTGGGGGCAAGTATAGAAGGTCTGGTTGTAGATTCTCTTAGTGTTACCTAATGGTTTGCTTGGTTTTTCTATCGATATGTGGCGACACTGAACCGCATAGGCGTATTAAAGATGAGTACAATGGTGTTCCCTTAAAAGTGTCATACAGACTAAATACAGAGGCAATAATGCTAGATTCAGGGGCTACCTCCAACAGACTTTTACAGAGTGGCCAATGTACCCTCTCCTAATTCACGCCCCGCCCTAATTTCACTGGCGGGCTCGCGTGCCTTAATTATATCATGGCCATTAATTATTAGTCAGACTCTAAACCCCGTGTGAGTCTAGCATTAGTCATACAGAGATGGAGGAGAACGAACCCAGTAAAAAAACTTACCTTCTCTCACTTAAGAGATGAGAGGTCCTAGGAACCTTATCTCTCATCATATATTAGCTACATTTAGTTAGTAGAGATAAGACTAGAAGACGATTCATTGTACATCTTTTCTTAATACAATCTTTGAATTACGTTACAGCCATAAGATAAGACAATATCTATATTTTTAGTAGAGATAAGACAATATCTATATTTTGAGTAGAGATAAGACAATATGTAAACCGATGATGCACATGCTCTAAGATATTCTTTTGGGTTGCATGCATAGTCAAGTATACAATGAAAGAAAACGAGAAACATAATGACTTGGTTATTTAGTCAAATATTTGGAGAGAAGAGAGACCGAATAAACTTTTTGAGCCAGGTCTAATTTTTTTTGTATATATAAATAACATAAGTTAATTTATTTTAACTTTTGACCAGGTACCTTATCTACTTTTTATAATTGGGTGACTCACTGTGGTCAAGAACACCATTTTTCGATAAAGGACATTTCATTGAGTTGATATATTGAAGTGATATGACTGCATCAAAAGAATGCCCAGCCTCTGCATAGCATGATGCACACAGCCAAGTTCAACTCATCCACAAATAAATATCGTTTTACAACAATAATAAATCAATCCAGTCTAGAGTAGGTAAGGTCCTATCCCGAGATTACACCACTATCCATGGGGGAAGAAAATCTCCCTGGCCGTGCTCTACCATGTAGACACCATCATAAAAAGGTATCCGTTCTCCGACCTTTACAGGATAGACCAAATACAAAGTCATCAATAACATTGTGGGCATTAACAGCCATGAAGCATTTTGCTTAGGCAGAAGGTCATACAAACATGTAATGTGAAACAAGTAAACATAAGAGTAAATATAAGTTATATGTAATAAAATTTGTACCATTCAAATATTTTCTGAATATAAATCAGGTAATATACTTTTTGTGGTGAATAAGATCCCGGCTTACACCCTATAAGGTGATATTAAATAAGATTAGTGTCCTAAGTGTAAAACTGAAGTGGTCTAGTTTCTCATTTGCTTGTCTAGAGATACAGAGAGAGGAGGTACATATAGAGGCTGAAGCTGGTTCCATAACGTGGGGATCATGGTGATCGTGGGAGGAGCGTGGGCGCTCCTGAGCTGACCAAGTCTGTCGCCTAACACCCCCCCCCCCCCCCTTGCAGTGTCAGCGTCGGGTGTGACGATGTTGAGACTGGAGCGAAGATCGACGAAGGTCGCCGTTGGCAATCCCTTGGTGAAAATGTCCGCGAACTGAGCACTTGTAGGAACATGAAGAACTCTGACCTCACCTAATGCTACTTTCTCTCTTACAAAGTGGATGTCTATCTCTATAGGCTTAGTTCTACGATCTTGAACGGGATTATATGACATGTATATAGCACAGATATTGTCATAGTACACAATAATAGCCGGGTGAATAGGTCGGTGAAGTTCGCCAAGGAGCCACAATAATAGCCTAATTGTAAAACCGATTCTGCAACTGCATGAGCCACATAACGATACTCAGCTTCCGCGGAGGATCTGAAAACGGTTAGCTGCCTTTTGGAAGACGAAGAAATCAAATTATCACCCAAATAAACACAATATCCAGAAGTGGATCGTCGAGTGTCCGGGCATCTTGCCCAGTTTGCATCAGAGTACGCTATAAGAGTGTGGGGGGAAGAGGTGTTGATGAAGAGACCATGGTCGAGAGTGCCCTTGAGGTAGCAGAGAATGCGATGAACGTGTTTGAGATGTGGGAGTCGGGGATCATGCATGAAGAGGCAAGACTGCTGGACGGAGTAGGCGAGCTCACGGCGAGTGAGGGTCATGTACTGCAAGGCCCCTGCTAGGCTACGGTAAAGAGTGGCATCGGGGACAGGGTCACCGCCGGAGGAAATTTTCGAGCCTGTTTCAACAGGAGTGTGCATCGATGGCAGTCGAGCATCCCGGCATTGGAAAGGATGACGAGGGTGTACTGCCGTTGTGACAGAAAAAGGCCAGAGGAAGAGCGAGAGACCACTATGCCGAGGAAATGATGGAGGTGCCCGAGGTCTGTCATGTAGAATTCCGCACGAAGGGATGAAATGACGTTCTCAAGAAAGGATGCAGAAGAAGTGGTGAGGACAATGTCATCAACGTATTGGAGGAGATACACAACATGAGCATCCGTTTTGAAGATAAAGAGAGAGGAGTCAGACCGAGAAGGGAGGAAACCAATAGTGTGAAGGAACGCAACGAAACGTTGGAACCAAGCACGCGGAGCCTGTTTTAAGCCGTATAACAATTTCTGCAGATGGCAAACATGGTCAGGATAGGTTGGGTGAGTGATACGTCTTCAACGTATCTGTAATTTTTTATTGTTCCATGCTATTATATTATCTGTATTAAATGTTAATGGGCTTATTTATACACTTTTATATTATTTTTGGGTCTAACCTACTAACCCAAGCCCAGTGCAAATTGTTGTTTTTTTGCCTATTTCGGTGTTTCGCAGAAAAGGAATATCAAACGGAATCCAAAAGGAATGAAACCTTCGGTAGAGTTATTTTTGGAACAAACGTGATCCAGACGACTTGGAGTGGACGTCAAGAAATCAACGAGGAGGCCACGAGGCACGGGGGCGCGCCCTCCACCCTCGTGGGCCCCTCGTGGCTCCACCGACCTACTTCTTCCTCCTATATATATCCATATACCCCGAAAACATTCAGGAGCACCATGAAACCATATTTCCACCGCCGCAACCTTCTGTACCCAAGAGATCCCATTTTGGGGCCTTTTCCGGAGCTCCGCCGGAGGGGAATCGATCACGGAGGACTTCTACATCAACACCATAGCCTCTCAGATGATGTGTGAGTAGTTGACTTTAGACCTTCGGGTCCATAGTTATTAGCTAGATGGCTTCTTCTCTCTCTTTGGATCCCTCTCTCTCTTTGGATCTCAATACAATGTTCTCATCGATCTTCTTGGAGATCTATTCAATGTAACTCTTTTTGCGGTGTGTTTGTCGAGATCCGATGAATTGTGGGTTTATGATCAAGTTTATCTATAAACAATATTTGATTCTTCTCTGAATTTTTTATGTATGATTGGTTATCTTTGCAAGTCTCTTCGAATTATCAGTTTGGTTTGGCCTACTAGATTGATCTTTCTTGCACTGGGAGAAGTTCTTAGCTTTGGGTTCAATCTTGCGGTGTCCTTTCCCAGTGATAGCAGGGGCAGCAAGGCACGTATTGTATTGTTGCCATCAAGGATAAAAAGATGGGGTTTATATCATATTGCTTGAGTTTATCCCTCTACATCATGTCATCTTGCCTAATGCATTACTCTATTCTTATTAATTTAATACTCTAGATG
The DNA here is from genome assembly GCF_018294505.1 of Triticum aestivum. Taxonomy (NCBI): domain Eukaryota; kingdom Viridiplantae; phylum Streptophyta; class Magnoliopsida; order Poales; family Poaceae; genus Triticum; species Triticum aestivum. The sequence continues at coordinate 30,801,849 of NC_057812.1, forward strand.
CATGCTGGATAGCGGTCGATGTGTGGAGTAATAGTAGTAGATGCAGAATCGTTTCGGTCTACTTGTCGCGGACGTGATGCCTATATACATGATCATGCCTATATATTCTCATAATTATGCAATTTTCTATCAATTGCTCGACAGTAATTCGTTCACCCACCGTGATACTTACGCTATCTTGAGAGAAGCCACTAGTGAAACCTATGGCCCCCGGGTCTATTCTCCATTATATTAATCTCCCGTCAACAAGATATTTCTGTCGCCGATTATTTTGCAATCTTTATTTTCCAATCTATATCATAAAAATACCAAAAATATTTATCTTATTATTATTATCATCCCTATCAGATCTCACTCTCGTAAGTGACCGTGAAGGGATTGACAACTCCTTTGTCGCATTGGTTGCGAGGTTCTTATTTGTTTGTGTAGGTATGAGGGATTTGCGTGTAGTCTCCTACTGGATTGATACCTTGGTTCTCAAAAACTGAGGAAAATACTTGCACTACTTTGCTGCATCACCCTTTCCTCTTCAAGGGAAAACCAACGCAGTGCTCAAGAGGGATAAATGGGTATACACATATCATTGGAAGTTTAAAAACACAGTGTGCACGTCAGATTTGAAACGAAGAGGGAATTTCCATATAAAATGCGAGTAGTCATCCACGATTACAAGATAGAATTTAAATCCGGAGACACTAGGGATAGGGGACTGCCATAGATCACAATGTAACAATTCGAAAGGAAAAGAACTAGTAGTAGTAGAAGAGCTAAAAGGCAGTATAACATGCTTGCCCATCTGACAGGTCTGACACAAAGCAGAGTCATGAGCCTTGCGAACATGCAGCAACTGGAACTCGCGAAGAAGAGTGGTCGTGGTGGTGCTGTTGGGATGCCCAAACCGGCGATGCCAAAGCGAGATGGAAGCGACGATGGCGTGGGCAGAGGGTGATGAAGCGACGTCGCGGACAGTGTATATGTCATCTGAACTATTGAATCGAACGATCACCTCCTTGCTGCGAAGATCCTTCACAGACACACCCAGTGGATCAAACTCAACAGAAACAAGGTTGTCAATAGTGAATTTACAAACAGATATCAGGTTCTTGATAAGAGTAGGCGCAACAAGTACTTCGCGCAAAGATAGGTTAGGAGAGAACAAGGTAGAACCAGTGCACGAAATGGGGATGGAAGAACCATTGCCTACTGTTATGGAACAAAAAATAGAAGGTTGGATAGAGGAAAGGGAGGAGCTAGACGCGGACATGTGTGAGGATGCACCATAATCAAAACTCCACTCCGTACCTGTGTCTTGGGTGGTAAGCGAGTTCATGGCTGCGAGAAAAGCGGCCTGGTCCCAGGTCGGCACAGTTGGCATAGAGGATGAGGCAGCAGCGGGAGCCCCCGGCGGCGCGTGATCCCATGGTGAGGTAGAGGGAGGCGTTGGCGGCGTCTGATCCCATGGTGAAGTAGAGGGGGCGCCGTAGTCGTACACTGATGAAGCCGATAGCGGGAGCGAAGGCTGATAGAGAGGCGCATACGCCATGTAGGCATGTGGCGGAGGCCGCGACCCGAGGAGGCCCGGTGCACCGAGTTGAGGACGCATGCCAGGTGGTGCCCGGGCACCACTGTACACGGGAGGGGCGTCATAAGGACAGGGCGCAGACCACGACATCGTCCAGGCTTGGACGAGGCCGGTCCAAGGATCACGCGAAGGACGCCACGGTAATGAAGGAGCGGTCGGGGCCGGCGCAGAGCCCGATGGTGATGCAGGTGGCAGCGTAAAGGAGGACGAAGACGCCCCCGACGAGTGCTGCTGTGGAGGACGATAGACGGGGTTCTTGCCCTTGTAGTTTGGACTCGAGCGGCATCCAGAGGGCGGCTGTGTCGAGGACGACCCAGAGAGCGCGGCTGGAGTCGGGGCAGGAGCTGTTGAAGCAGGGCGCTTGGTGGCGTGGAAGAGGCGCGGGACGCCGGCTTTACGTGCCTGGTTCTGCTCCTCCATCTGAAGCATGGAGCGGGCCTCGGCTAGCGTGGGCAGAGGGCGGAGGAGAGGGATCAGGGTCGCCTGCTGCGCAAACCGCTCATTGAGCCCGCACATCAGGCCATGCAAGAGAGACCGATCGGCAACCACCTCGCCCAGCTCCCGACGCTCGTCGCCGATCACCTTGATGCGCTGACAGAAGACGCCCACGAGGCGGTTGCCCTGCGTGATCGTGCGGAGCTCCGTTTTGAGGGAGGAGACCCGAGCATCACGGTTATCCTGAAAGAGCCGACGAAGTTCGGTCCAGATATCGCGCGCGGCAGCGCCATCGGTGACCACAAGATTGAAGAGCTCGGTCGAAATGCGTGTGTATAATCACTGAATGATGGTGAGGTCGTCCTTGACCCAGCGAGGATCGCTAGGAGTGGGAGGCGCGTCGCCGAAGATGTGATGCAGGAGAGAGCAGCGACCAAGGTGAATTTCAAAAAGATGGCGCCAGTGATAGTAATTGTGGCTATTGAGGTCAAGAACTATGAAGATGAATGGGGTGATATCGGTAATGGTGTCGCTGAAAGAGAGGGGAGAAGGTAGGACGAGGGTGGAAGAGAGTTGGTTGCCGGAGATGGGGGCGGTAGCCATGGGGAGAGTTGGTCCGTCGGTGAGAGGGGCAGTCGGAAGAGGAGGAGGAGGAGGTGGTCCCCTGCCGGTGTTGGTCATGGCGAGGGAAGGAGGTAGGGATCGTTGTCTGATAACATGGCGAGGGTTCTCATTTGCTTGTCGAGAGATACAGAGAGAGGAGGTACATATAGCGGCCGCAGCCAGTTCCATAACGTGGGGATCATGGTGATCATGGGCAAGAGTGTGGGCGCTCCTGAGCTGACCAAGTTTGTCGCCTAACACTAAGCCAGATGCAAGACTTAGTTTTAAATGATTCAACTATAGCGGGGGCAGCTGAGCACACCTTACCGTCCAGTACAAATGAATGATTCTCATATTTTTCTGATTTCTGACTGCCCCATTTGATTTATTCTTCTCAATTCTCAAGTGATAAACGAAATAACAAATATTGTACTCCCTTCGGTCCATATTAATTGTCGTTGATTTAGTACAATTATTTGCACAGTTGTAGCATCAGTCCTGTTTGTGGCCGTATGCATCTTTCTGATGCAGAGGCCGGGAATGCGCCCCTTTTCTAAAAAATAAATCATTTCCTCCTGTTTGCTTCGCTGTTTCTCCGTCCATTGTTGACCTGCCTGGTTTTCTTAAGCATGTTTACTGCCGCTACGAGCCTTTAAGGTACCGTCTGTTTTTGTCTCTGGATCTTACCATCAACCGGATCAGCTTTGAACAAGGCATCCACTACTATATCTGTCAATTCCTTCATGTCTGGCCACCTGGGTTGTCTCCCTCTAGCCATGTACCAATCACAGCAAGAACGCCATGTCTATACCTTCGAAACGGGTTACGTCGACAACGGCATCCGCACCCACTACGCTCCTGATCGACGTCGGCGTCCGGCGGACGGACGCGGTGCGAGCCATGCTCCAAGGGAGCTCCGCAGGATATTTCGATAACACTACGGGAAGTGAAATGGGTGTCTTCCCCGTGGACCTGTGGGTCGTTGGCACCATGCGGTACAAGTTTGGGGAGCTGACGATAACGTCGGCGAGCACGCTATCGGTGAAGTGCCCGCTTGTGCTGCAGCTGATGGAGGCCTCAACCAGGATCGAGTGTATTGTGATCAGCTCTTGAATCTACTGCGCAGAGCATTGTATCCTGGCCGATGCTGGTGTGCTGCCCTCATCTGGAAAACGGCAATAGATACAAGCCCGACTTGCTCCGAATTTTTCTTTGTCGGTTTTGCTATTCCCATCTAGATGCGAATTGGCAAAGTCTCAGCTAAGTCCTATGCTATTTGATTGACCTTTTTTTCTTGAATTGTGACTTCCTCCAAATTGGTTCAGACATTTCAGTATAACATGCGAAGGTTTTTTTATAGACGGGAATAGAGAGCGAACATATGGTTCCTAGCATGACGGGTGTAGATCTTCGAAACTAGACCCTACGTTGGTGTGTTTTATTGATTTTTTTTGAATTCAAATTAGCCACGTGGAATCTAATTTAGAAGCCCTTGTTGATACGAAGCCAATGAAGAAACCGAATCGCAAATCGGTTCAGTCTACAAAGCCAATGGGATAATGTCAGCATGATTTGTTCTTGGTTGTGCCCACTTAGCAAGTCCACTTTTTCCTTGCACGTGGACCTAGTAATGATTTCTTTTGCATGTCAAGCATATTTTAGGATTAACTTCAATTTATAGAGCAGGAACAATTTTGCACTAGATTAAATCTCACTATAGTGCTCGAATTCTAACTTTTGCTCGTTCGAATTTCCATTTTACATGTAGTGGACTATATAACGACCATTCGATTGTTACCAATCTCCCCCAACCTCCCCCCCCCCCACCCACACACACGCTCTATATTCTTACGGGCCAGCCCATTACGGGATTTCATATCCACCAGTTTCGGGAAGCTTCTAGATCTGAACCGATTTTTTACTTTTCCTTTTTCTTTCTTTTTTCGGTTTTCATTTCCAGCTTTCTTTTCTGTTTTCCTTTTCCTTATTATTTTTATATTTCTTTTTTCTTTATTTTTTCCACTTTTTGTTCTTCATTTCTTTTTTGTTTTCATTTTATTTTTCAATTTGTGACATAATTTAAATTCTGAACATGTTTCAAAATTGTGCACATTTTTTGAAACTAAGTTCAATTTTCAAATAAGTGAATAGTTTTCTGAATCCCATACATTTTTGAAATTCGTGTACATTTTTTGCAAATTCACTAACTTTTTTACAAATTCACAAACATTTTTTGATGTTTATGATCAATTTAACTGATGAATATTTTTCCGTGTTTGGCAATAATTTTTGAAAATTAGGAACATTTTTTTGACAAACTTGTTTTGAGTTCTTGAATACTTTTGAATCAGCAAAAAATGTTTTGAACCTTTGTTCTGAAATTTAGGACCAATATTCAAAGTTTCCGAACATTTTTGAATATTTTAACATATTATAGAAATTCATGAACGCTTTTTAAATTTGTAAGCATTTTTTGAATTAGGCGAACAATTTGTGAATCCGTGAGAATTTACCATTTTTTTGAATATGTGAACATTTGTCAGTATCACGAATAGTTTAGGATTTGTCAAACATTTTTAAAAACTAAGATTTTTTAATTCTTGGACATTTATGATTTTTACACTTTTTTTAAAAAAAATTCAAAAACTATATTACATTTGGTTCTCTTTTGAAATCCTGAATTATTAAAAAAAGAAAACACTGAAAAAACTAAAAATCAAAATGAGAGAAAGGTGGGCATCTCTCCCTGTACATGGGCCGGCCCAAAAAGGGCACATGGAGGAGCTGGGGTTGCGAGTTCGCTCGATCTCCTATTTGGCGCGTTAAGCGCCCGAACAGTTCCCGGGCGCCTGAACGAGACCTCTAGTGGGCCGGCCCAGCAAACTTCGCTCGATTCGCCTCTCAGGTCTCAGCGAACGAGTCAATCACCCATTCCGTTAGAAACTAAAAAAAAAGACATGCGGGGAGCGGAATTTGAACTAAGGATCTCTCGCTTCACATAGGGGTGCATGAACCACTACGCCATCCAACGAACTGCGCTTTCAGCCTTTGTTTGCTTTCTTTTATTATTTCTACAACGCCCTAAGCCCCCAATATGGGAAGCTTTCCAAACCATTTTTTTTCTTTTTCTCCCTTTTTCTGTAACGGTTTTTTTCGCCTTTCTTATTTCCTTTTTTTTTGCCGAATACGTGCACTTTACTAAAAAAATAAAGTAAATTTTTTTAAGAAAAAGGAACGAAGGTTCATTGTTTTTTTAAGTTCATCAAAATTGAAGAAAGTTCATCAAATCTGTAGAAAAGTTCATCGATTATAAGAAAAGTTCATCGAATTTGAGAAAAATTCATCATAATTAGAAAAAGTTCACCGAATCTAAAAAAAGTTCGTCGCTTTTCAAAAAAATTCAGCGGATTTGTAACAAAAATCATTGTTCTTTTTAAAAAAAGCTCATCAAATTTGAAAACATTTCGTCGAATTTGCAAAAGGTTCATTGAATTTGAAAAAGTTTCATCAAAATTGAAGAAAAAGTTCATCAAATTTGAAAAAAGTTCATCAAATTAGGAAAAGTTCATCGCATTTGAAAAAGTTCATCGAATTTGAAAAAAAGTTCATCCAATTAGGAAAAAGTTCATCGCATTTGAAAAAGTTCATTGAATTTGCAAAAAAGTTAATATAATTTGGAAAAAGTTCATCAAATTTGAAAAAAGGTTCGTTGCATTTGAAAAAATTTCATCGCATTTGAAAAAGTTCATCAAGCTGAAAAAAGTTCATCGAATTTGGAAAAAGTTCATGGAATTTGAAAAAAAAGTCCATCGCGTTTGAAAAAAGTTCATTGTATTTGAAAAAATTTCATCAATTTTGAAAAAAAAAACACCGATTTGAAACGATTTCACGCATTAACGAAAAATAAATAAAAAACAGGAAAACAAACAAAGAAAAAGGAGAAAAACAAAACATAAAGGACAGTAGGCGAATCTAAATAGAAAGAATAGAACGGAAGTGCATATGCACCAGCTAGCAGGTGGCCTAGTGGTTAGTGCATCATCTACGTAGCGATGAGATCGCGGGTTCAAACCCCGCTCCACGTAGCTGCACCTTTTTAGGGAGATGGGCCGCTCCACGTAGCTGCACCTTTTTATCCTTCGAAAATGGGAGATGGGCCGCTCCACGTAGCTGCACCTTTTTATCCTTCGAAAAGGGGAGATGGGCCGGCCCGTTTGTCGCAAATGAAGGGAGGGGGTGTGCGCCCAATTGTGGAAACACCTATATCGGGCGCTAAAGGCGCCGAATAAGATCTGGCCTCGATCCCTGCTGCGCAGATCGCCAAATTGGGGGTCCCTCACGTGAGTAGATCATTTTTTTTCTTCATGATTGTCAGCCCCTAGGAAGAGCAAACAAGACCAAGTCGGCCAACTCAACACACTCCACGGGAGAAGAGAGAGTTACGATTCCCTGCTAGCACATAAGGGTTCATGTGGTGGTGAGTGAGAGACATAGTTTTAAGAGTCAATTACACCGCAAATGCTAAAACTTGGCGAGAAAAATCACTTTAGTGCCAAAACTTGCGGCATACATTAAATTGATGCCATAAGTTGCATTTGGTATGCATGTACGGTACAAATTGCATTTGTAGACGGACATGGAGCTGACTAGACGCGCCACATGGCATCAGGCCCACTGTCGGTCACTGAAGGATAGATATAGGGTGCACGTCCTGTTATTTTGTGAAAAACACCTTAGAATATTTTTTTCAAAATTAAATTGTCACCGGCCGGATTTAAACCGGTGACCTACAGAGTGCAGGAGCTCATGCTTAACCAATGCACCAAGAACAGTTTCTTGTTATAATTGCAAATGTACGTTATATATCGAGGCAGACTTAAGCTAGCTGGAGACCCTAAACCATATTGCAGTGCTATTTTTTTTAACATAAACTAAACTATATGTAAATTATAATCTTTTTTACGAATATGTAAATCATAATCGTGTGTCATGCTTTAAGATTTTTTTAAAAAACTAGTAGTGTGACCCGCGCATTTGCGCGGCTAGAATTAGTTGTGTTTGATTCACTCTATCATATTGAAATGTAATAATCTAAGTCATCATTCACTCATTCCCTATGTTTCTTGATCAATAGTCTAAATCATTACATTTATCATATATACTATCTAATGTTACATTATATGATTTTCTTTTCTTACAATGTTTTTGCTGCGACACCATTCCTCGGTCTCTTTTTTGCCTGACTTATTTCTCTGAGAATCAGCTTTTGGTCTATCATCATAACTTATTCTTTCTAATCATGTCTATGTTGTTTTCTTATTTTGCCTATCTTCTATGACATGCACAATCTTATAGGAACTCTGAATGTCGGTTTATTTTTTCGTGGTAAAGAATTTGGGTTTACTTTTTCTATACTACCGGGGCATCTCCCATGGGTTTTCATTCAAGACAAATTAAAATATCAGTGTATCTTACTTGGAAGTATTAACATGTTCCCTTGACTACGTACCCCTCTCAGAGCTTGTCCCCCAGGATTTCCCTTGTGGTTCTAATATTACATATAACTTTTAGCATGACCGAAATGAATTATCACATAATGTTCATGAAAGTTGGGATGCTACTTCAAACCTGGGTGCATCTCCCATCTGGTACACCACCCGTACTGCTGGCTCTTAATAGCATGTCTTGAGAATTTTATGTATTGATTTTTAATCTCAGTCGTTATATGTCGTACCAACTTCTAATTAACAAAGTGACCCGCCCAGTTGTGTGGCAACATTATCAGTTGTTAATCTTTGTCATTTGTTCACCCTCATACAACAATTTGAATTAATTGTTTCGAAACATATCAAAAATTTTTTTTCGAAACGGAATCTTGAGTTTAATACATGGCTAAACGAAATGACTTCTGTAAAAGCTCAAAAGTATTTTGATGTGTGACAATGGATGGTCTAGAGATATTTAAGTGGCAATGTAAAGTTATCGAGTTTTATACTAATACAATATTTAGCTTTATGTATTGTAGGTTTTGCCATCCTACTGTCTATGTTTTAGGACAATACTTTTGTACGACACTTTTAGAAATATTTTAATTTAAATATTAATCATTTGTAGTTACTTGAAGTATTTAGCCTATATGGATGACTATTTCTTCTAGACACGTTCAGAAATGTTAATCGTTTGTTGTTGACGATATTATATATCAGAATAATCTGACTTAGCTCTACATGAAAAAGGATTAATATGATTGAGCATGATCAACAATTGTTGGTTACTAATACACCTTATATTGTGGGAAACGATGGTGTATTTTCATGAATTATTGTCCATGGAGAATACTTAATTTATTCTAAGAATTTGCATGTGTTCTTTCTTTCTACTGATATTTATAACTTTTTTGTACGGTATATTTAAAATATCACTATTGTCATTAGAGCACACATCACGATTCATTGGAAGTTTCTTTTTTGCAAGATAGGAAACATGAATTATTGGCATTTAGATTTTCATGTATTTTGGGTCTCAGCTGTCCATAATAATTAATTAGCGCTAATATCTTATTCCTCTATTACGGGCATACTTCATCATTATTATTATTTTCTGCCGGGGATACTTCATAATTATTGTTATGATTTGCAGGGGATACTTCATCTTTATTATTAAATAAAATCATTTATTCACAAAAAACAAACAAAAGCATTTTGGTATTCTTTTGGCCCACTCTTTATGTTATGTGTACATATATATTTTCTTTTTTTCTTATATCTGGATAGAAAAAGTTTATTTCTACCATGAAGCACTAATGTTGTAGTCCTATTTGAATATTTTAAAGAAAAGAAAGAAGAATACCGGCCGGATAGAATAATTTGCTGGAGAGTCCGGATTGATTCATCCCTTGTATTCTGCTTGGACTCTGTTTTCTTGCGTCACGCTCAGGCTTTTCGTTTTTTTAGAGACTCTTCCTTAGTTGCTGCCGTACTTTTCTATAGGAAAAAGATAGTTTCCAAAATAAAGATGCATGTCTGATACTGTCATCATGTGTTTTCTTGCCGTTTTCTTATCCGAACACAACAATACGTACGTGTGCCTGGCATTGTAATTTTTCCTTAAAAAAAGTAAAGTCTGCTCGTAACGTGCTAGATGCAACATATGTGTACATGATTGTTCAATGTAACTTCTAAGACCTTGTACGTGTCAGTTCAATACACATGACTTTATATTTTTTTTCATGTAACGTAATATCTGTAAATCTCAGCCGTAAGTATTATTGATCAACGATGTATATTATTTTGGATTATGTGGAAGAACGTGGTTTCTTATTTGACTTCTATTTTAATTATATAATAGATTTATATATATTTAAATGCTTACATAAGTTTAAAATGTTCACAGTTTTTTTAGAAACAAATCTTCACAGTTTTACCAAAATATTAATGTAGTATATAAAAGTGTTCATGCTTTAATAATTTTTCTATATATTTTAATAAATGCTTATATAAGTTTATAAATCTTCATAGTTTTATGAAAATACCCATGTAGTCTATAAAATTGTTCGTGTTTTAAGAAACATATTTTCATATAATGTCAAAATCGTTGCCTAGGATTCAAACCAGTGACATGTAGTCATCAGGTGCGCGTAGCAACCAACCGACCCGGCAGCATTATTTTTTTCTTCAGAAATTGATAAAATATATGTAAATTATAATCGTATATTATAAATAATGTACATACATAATAATATTACATTATAAAATTATTCACGTATTATTTAAAAAAATATCCATATGTTGAAATTGCAAATTAGAAAATTATGCACGTAATAATTTTCATATTCAATAAAAATATCAAAGTAATTTTTCTATATATTTAAATAAATGATAATATATATTTAAAATTTTCGTGCTTTCAATAAAATATTTATGTATTATATAAAAGTGTTCATTTTTATTCTGCAGTTTATTTTGTTTATAATGCTCAATTATAAGTTGCATATAATTTAAATTTTTTGTAACAAATAACAGTGCAAAATGGTCGATAGGGTGTCGAGCCCACTTAAGGCCTACCGAATATATAGAGTGCATATCATATCCATTTAGTACAAAAAACGCTTCTTGGTCCATTGTCTCAAAAAAAAGTACAAAAAACGCTTCTTGGTCCATTGGTTAGGCAGACGCACATCTATGCTGTCAGCCACCATTTTTGCACATAATTTGCTTGCTGAAAGATAGACCGACACGTGGCAGTGGCCTTTTTGTGAGAAAAAATAATTTCGATGGGATTTCACAAAATAAACAGGCCACAAGCCCTATCTCTACCATTCAATGATTGACAACAGGTCCCACGCCATGTGGCATGCCTAGTCAGCACCGTGTCCGTATACAAATGCGATTTGCACCGTATATGCACGTCAAAACCAAGTTGTAGCACCAGTTCAATCTATGCCGCAAGTTATGGCACTAAAGTGATTTTTCACGCCAAGTTTTAGCACCAGTGGCGTAATTGACTCTAGTTTTAAAGACCGGACCAAAGCGTCGGTTGGACCCAAAAAACCCAGAACTGGTGTGTCCAGAAGCTCTAGATAAGACCCCACCTCCCATCAAACCAATGAGAATTGGTCAAACAGTCATGGTTTTTGTGTGTGTAAGTCAAACGGGCATGTTAATTTGGGGATAAACCGGGCGTACCGACCAAAATGGCATAGGCGAAGTGGGAGTCGACAGACCCTTGCATATATTGGCATGTATGATGTATACGCTACTTGTAACCATACCGTGACACTAAGGACTAAAGGAGGGGGAAAACCAGGGCACGACTACCTTTGACAATGAACCTCATTCGCATGTGTCCTATCATGAATCCACCGGCTTTAGAAATGGATTAGGTTTATTCATGTGTATGAGTCAGCCAAAAGTATTGGCCGGAAGCAATCAATCATTTGCACTTCGAGACGTAAGTTGGGCGAGGGGCACGCAATGAGGCTGTGGGAGACACGGTGACTAGTAGCACATGATTTGACAACCTCCAATTCTATCATGATCTAGTACAGTGCATGTTCTTATTATTCACATGTCTTGGGCAACACATATAAAGTACAAAATTTGTTTTGGTAGATCCAAGATATCATGATAGTGTGACAGAAGTTACCTCTAATTAGTTGTCTTGCATCTATCTACCACCAAAGCTCCAAGCTCAAAGATGTTCACAATACGTCATACGTGAGACGAGTCTGCCTACAAACAATTATCAACATAAAGTTGAAACAACTATTGGACGATGTACGTTTTTATGTACATTTTTCTTGACAAGTAACGTGTGGAGGCGAGTGGGACTAAAGTTGGAAGATGTAGATGTTGAGTCAGCAAACTAATCCTAGATTATTGAGATTTGATACGGTTCTCTCTCTTCACGCTTTGGCGGCTCATGGTTGTACCTTTTCCAAGACTCTGTTTTGGTAATAGCATTCTACGTAATTAACCCCTCCTCTCTTTTTTCTAAGAAAACAATCTCGTGTACATTCCACCATTGATTCAACACCAACATGTGGAATGCACAAACTATTTTACCAGTGGAAAAATTATAATTGGTGGAAGGAAATTTAGAAAAATGCAATCACTATATATAATGTGCCTTGTATTAGCACCTAGGGAATACATTCCTTGTATTAGGTTTATTCATTTTTTTGTAACCCATATAAACCCCAACATATATAAATACACTCTAGGAATTCCAACTGTTAGCCCCAAAAAATGTGCTTTTACCCCAACAATAATTATCGATGTAGTCGAAAGATGGTTACCGATGGATGCATTTTGACAATGTGAATGCTAAGCCAAAATCCGTCGAGAGGAACTTAAGTTGAAATATGCAGATGCAAAGTTTGCAGAAATCCTGATCATCCGGTCATGAGATGGTGGCCTCTACTCTCACTTTAGCAACTCCATGTTGTTCCTTTGTTGGACTCTATTTCGGTAAATGTGCACCACTCACCAACACAAAATTAACCCTCTCCTATTTCATTTTATTTTTAAAATAACTCCCCTTCCCTTCCACACACTACTACCGAAACACGACAAAGTGACATCTAAATGTTTTGTGGAAGTTAGGATATTTATCGCGTGACGACTATAAAAGGGGGGAGGGGGAGCGGCCTGAAGAGGTGCAGATCCCCCATGACAACCTAAATACAAGTAAGGTAACGAAATATCCTAGGTGTGCTCTCAACGAACTTCCGATGAGAGTCGTGTTCAGAGGCGAGGTATTATTCGCTCTAACATCATACTCTATTGAATCTTTGTACAGAGGTAGATTATTTGGGTAATGGCACAAGTAAATTAGTTTACAAATTTGTTCTCATGCCATTAATAAGTTAATTTTGTGAATAAGTGCTCAACCTTACAATGCAAACCTATGTAGTTGGCAATGCTCAAGGTCTAGCCGTGGATTTATTGTGTGCTACAATCGCTCGAAGATGGGGTTTGTGTTTTACTACATGGTACGGGATTTGGTTGGTTCAGAACTAGTTACCCACTTATTAGCAATTGTTAGTGTCATACTATATTAGATGGACCAAGGAACTATCTTTTAAGTAATTTTAATGTTAGTAAGTGTCGTTATGTAGCTATAATGAATGAAAGAAACACTCAAATTGTGTAAAATTTCCTTATGAAGTAGAAGTAGACAACGGTGTGAATATATTTAGTTGGCCGTTTGAGTTAATGAGCGCAAATGAATATTATGTGCTATTGGACCAGAACGACTGAAAATAGGCCAGTGGTGCTTAAGAGGACTATAAGAATAGCAAATTCCCAAATAGAAATATAAGCAGTATGGAGAACTACATATTGGTTCGCGTAAAAAAGGATTATGAGGTTAGTCCCAAAATGGAATGATTGGAATAATACGTTGAAGATATGTGCAAAACCATACATAAAATGTACTCTTCGTTTACATGGTAATTCTAAATTTGTGAGTTAAAACTAGCCATCTTAATCCTGATTAATTTCCTCATGAAACAATTTAGCTGTACTTCTACGGAAAAATTGAATTCATATGGTATAGCTATGAAAAAGGTAACATAAGTACTCTTGAAAACATCACGTCATGTCTACAAGAATTGTATAAAATGGCTCCATAGTCCAATGCAAAAGCTTTCAATATTGTAATTTCAAACTAAGGCCGTATCTATGTAATGCAGCAATATCACTGGAATTTGAGAGGAAGCAGTTCAATATTCGCTTGTCGCAATTCGTATGGAGGAGATGACGCTTGCAACCTCTTGGTGTTAACCTTTCTATACCAAGGTACTAACTAGGATCAATTCTTCCCCAAAAGCAAAATCCATTCGAAGTTCTGTAATTACAACATGCGCTGCCAGCACTATATTAACCCCTCGCCCTCCCTCCCGTGCACACACACACAAAGAGATTAAAAAGGTTTGGCAAATACAACGTGCTCTCCCAGCACTATATAAAACCCATCCTCCTCCTCCTCCTCTACAAATAGGGCAGTTGATATCCTCTCAAATACAAACGATCAGGCACCACCTTTGCAACCTGACCGTGCCTGCAATTGATATTCCAGGGGCATCATCCCAGTGCTCCATGGCCATGTCATCGGCCTCACTACTAAAGCGGTTCAGCAATGTAGCACGGTCGCCAAAAGGGTGCTGCTACAACCCAGAGAGATCCGGCGTTGGTATTGTCTCGGCTGTTATGGAACCAGCCGTTGCACGCCTACGCATCGTCGGGCCTCTCATCAACACCAACGCGCGTGAGATCCTAGAGATTACACTACCGAACCTCTGTTGGAGCAATAGGAGGCCATTCCGAGCAGCCATACTGTCATGCGGTCTATGCCGCAGGTGGATCGGTAGTGGCACCGTCTACATGTTCAAGTAAGCAATTGATTGTCAAGTCTACACTTCCCCTTAGCATCCAAGAAATGTTAATTATATTCTATGCATGCATGGCATGTTTCACATTTTTTGTGGCAGAGGCGAGATGGGATTTTGTAAACAAGAGTGTCTTTGCGACTATATCACTGAGCAATTGGAAAAGGAGACAGAGAGGGTGAGATGGTGTGGAAGAGAAAAGGTGCCAACAATGTTGGACAAGGAAGGCGACCAGAGCTGCATTTTCTTCACCTGCGCTGGCAGCCTATGATGCACCTACGTCTATGTCTGAGAGATGTATGGGCTTAGAAGGACCAGAACCTATTTTTTACAAGACTCGGTTTTGGTAATAGCATTCCACGTAATTAACCCCTCCTCTCTCTTTGTAAAAAATAATCATCCTCATTCATCCATCGATTCAACACCAACAGGTGGAAAATTGATGCATAAATTATTTTTACCAGTGGAAAAATCATAATACGGTGGAAGGAAATTTAGAAAAATGCAATCACTGTATATAATGTGCCTTGTATTAGCACCTAGGGAATACATTCCTTGTATTAGATATATTCATTTTTTTGTAACCCATATAAACCCCCAAAATATATAAATACACACTCTAACAATAGTTATCCGCGTAATGGAAAAGTTGGTTACCGATGGCAGAGGAGGACCCCACGGCGGAGCACGGCCTCAAGCTTGCCATCAAAGACTACCCTTTCGCTAATGACGGGATCCTCATCTGGGGCGCGTTCAAGGGGTGGGTGCTGGCATACGTCTCCTGGTATTACTGGGACGTTGCCACCGTCGCCGGCGACGTGGACCTACAGGCGTTCTGGAAGGAGGTGTGCACCTGGGACACGGCGATAAGAAGCATGCGCCCTGGTAGCCTAAGCTGGATACGCCGGAGAGCCTAGCGCACACGCTCACCACCATCATCTGGATCGCGGCGGCGCAGCACACGGCGGTCAACTTCCGGTAGTATGACTTCGGGGGACACTTCCCGAACCGCCCCTCCATCGCTCGCACCAACATGCCGGTGGAGGAGCCTGTGGACAACCAGGCGCTCCGAGAATGCTTCCCGTCGCAGGTGCAGGCAAAGCTTGTGATGACGGTTTTGGACGTGTTGTCCAGTCACTCTCCTGACGAGGAGTACCTCGGAGGGATGGAGAGCGCACATTGGGGCGACGACACCATGGTGCAGGCGGCGTAACTGAGGTTCAACGAGTGTCTTAAGGAGGTGGATGGGATCATCGACGGAAGGAACAAGGACAGGAAGCTCAAGAACCGGTGCCGTGCCGGCATCGTGCCGTAGCAGCTCATGAAACCATTCTCCCAGCCCGGCGTCACCGGCAAGGGCATCCCCAACATCATCTCCATTTGATTCTACAGAGCTAAAATAAACCACATGTCTCTGATCCCTTTTCTAGCTGATGAGTTCGACGCACTTGTGGAAAACCTGCTGCGAGGTGCTTGCCGTCTGAACAACTACAGCGCCGTGACAACTCACAAGCATGAATCTTACATTCTTAAGAAGTTGTTCCAATTCTCACAACAAATAGTTCATTTCAGTCTTATATTTTCTTTTCATTAGATTTAGTTATTTTTCCCAACTATTTGTGCATTTTTTAACAAATTACTGCAGCAACGCGTGGGATATCATCTAGTCATTACAAGTTTTTGACAACCTTCACAGAAACTCCGACATAATACAAGGCAAAAACCAAAAAGCACCATCTCGCAAGATGCTAAGAAGATCAGTTGCTGGTTAAGCCAAGGCCGTCGCTGTTGCCGTAACAGATTATTTGCTTCATTCTTTCAAATTAATACTTCTATAATGTATAAACTATGGCGGATACTTCAGTTCATTGATCTATACATCAAAGCGAAAGCTTATTTCAAGAGAATAATAAGAAGACTTGACGTTTCACAGAAGGCCTGGCAAATGTTGGTTTCGCTTTGTAGATCTAATCTACATCATCTACAACTTCTGTTTTGAAAGTTGGGGTTTGCTTCGTACAACTCCTTTAGAAATGTATACAAATCACTTCTTCTTCAGTACAAGTACAACCACCTTAAACACATCGATGTACCAAATCTGTCAATATCCCTTCGTAACAAAGGGCAAGATGGTCTTTTTTAAAGTATTTTTTTATATGTGGCTTGTGTACGTCCCACACACACTCTCCCCGGCCTGGGCCAACACATTTTATACATTTTTTCACTTTGGTAAACCTTTAAAAAATAAATGCCTTGACAACATTCGAACCCAGCACCTATTTGCTTAGTACAACAACAATGATGAACTGGCCAACTTTCTTATTGTGTCTAACTAGCACAAATGCTCGTGCATTGCAACGGGAGAATACACCGCCTTTTATGAATCATAGTTACCCGAGTCGAGAGGGCGCTGATCAGAAATAAGAAGATGGATGATTTGAGTATATTGTGACTTGAGATTTTGAGTAAATTGACATGCGTGTTCATTCTGAAATTTAGAAGTAGAACATGAAAAAAATAGCAATATCAATAAATCTGAAGTAACAGTAGCAGCAAACAAATCAACCTGAAATAACAATTGCAACAATAGCAAGCAAACAAACCTGTAATGATATTAGCTGCAAAAATTCTCAACCTACGGTTTGCAACGGAAAAAAAAAATATATACCACATGCACCTAACTCAATACCCAACGCCCTCTATTTGAACTATTATACTGATATCAGTAAGCACTCTTCCTGGAATAGGCAAGGGAAAAGGAAATTTATGACTCCTAGAAGGAACTTGTGGTGAACACAAGAAACCTACAAAATTAGTCAAGGAAATGATGGCCGTGCATTGCTACGGGTTGCCATCCGGATCATTGATTTTAGAAGTAAAAAAATGCTCTCATTTCCTCCGATTCCATTTGCTTTAGATGTGCATTGCTCTCAAGTGGAAGGGATGTGGTTGGAAAGGGAAGAGCACACAGAAAAGTTTCATCAAGTGCAACATGTAATCTGATTATTAAGTACACTACTAGGAAAAGGGC
This sequence comes from Triticum aestivum, assembly GCF_018294505.1. NCBI lineage: Eukaryota > Viridiplantae > Streptophyta > Magnoliopsida > Poales > Poaceae > Triticum > Triticum aestivum. The sequence continues at coordinate 30,819,390 of NC_057812.1, forward strand.
TATAGATGATATGACCACTAATGACGCACCAGAAACGTGGTGCGTCACTACTATATAGTAATGGTGCACCATGAGCTGGTGCGCCATTAGTAACATTGTTTTTCCAAAAATACTAATGGCACACCAGGGAAGAATGCGCCATTACTAGTTTAATTAGTAATGGCGAACCTCCAACACAGTGTGCAACTACTATTTTTTTTTGCAAAACTACTATCATTTTTATTTTTCGAACTCATGAATATTTTTAAATTTAATTCATGGGTACTTTTTGAATTCATGAATATTTTTTCAAATTTGATGATATTTTTTCATATTCAATATGAAAAAATATTGAATATTCATGAGGACACTCGATCTCGATCCCCCTCCATCTCGATCGCTATCCCCCTCGCTGCCGAGCACCCCCCGCACCCTCCCCCCGCTTCACCGCCGCTGCCGACCCCCCGCACCCTCCCCCGCTCCACCGCAGCCGACGACCCACCGCACCCTCCCCCGCTCCACCGCCGCCGCCGACCCACCGCACCCTTCCCCGCTCCACCGCCGCCGCCGACCCCCGCACCCTTCCCCGGCCCGCTCCACCGCCGCCGCCGACACCCCGCACCCTCCCCCGCTTTTTGATGATATTTTTAAATAACAAATTTGATGATATTTTCAAATAACAAATTTGATGATATTTTCAATTAAAAATAAAAAACAAATTTGATGATATTTTAAAAAAAACAAATTTGATGATATTTGATGATATCTTCTGTTCTAGTCCTCATGAAAATAACAAATTTGATAAAAAACAAATTATTAGATGCAACAAGAAATAATAAAAAAAAGAAGTTACTAATGGCGCATCGGAGGAGGGTGCACCATTGCTATCAGAAAAAAATTTACTAATGGCGCACCAGAGGATTGTGCGCCATTGCTATGAGTGTTTTTATGGCGCACCCGTAGTGTTGGGGAACGCAGTAATTTCAAAAAAATTCCTACGCACACGCAAGATCATGGTGATGCATAGCAATGAGAGGGGAGAGTGTTGTCTACGTACCCATGCAGACCGACTGCGGAAGCGTTGACGCAACGTAGAGGGAGTAGTCGTACGTCTTCCCGATCTGACCGATCCAAGCACCGTTACTCCGGCACCTCCGAGTTCTTAGCACACGTACAGCTCGATGACGATCCTCGGGCTCCGATCCAGCAAAGCGTCGGGGAGGAGTTCCGTCAGCTCGACGGCGTGGTGATGATCTTGATGTTCTACCATCACAGGGCTTCGGCTAAGCACTGCTACAATATAATCAAGGTGGAATATGGTGGCAGGGGGCACCGCACACGGCTAAGGAACGATCTCAATGATCAACTCGTGTGTCTAGGGGTGCCCCCCTGCCCCCGTATATAAAGGATCCAAGGGGGAGGGGGCGGCCGGCTAGGAGGAGGGCGCAGGGGGAGTCCTACTCCTACCGGAAGTAGGACTCCCCCCCCCCAATCCTAGTTGGAATAGGATTCCCCGAGGGGGAAAGAGAGAGAGGGGGGCCGACCACCTCTCTTTGTCCTAATAGGACTAGGCGAGGGGGGAGGCACGCGGCCCACCTTGGGCTTCCCCTTTCTCCTTTCCACTAAAGCCCACTAAGGCCCATACAGCTCCCGGGGGGTTCCGGTAACCACCCGGTACACCGGTAAAATACCGATTTCACCCGAAACACTTCCGATATCCAAACATAGGCTTCCAATATATCAATCTTTATGTCTCGACCATTTCGAGACTCCTTGTCATGTCCGTGACCACATCCGGGACTCCGAACTAACTTCGGTACATCAAAATGCATAAACTCATAATAACTGTCATCGTAATGTTAAGCGTGCGGACCCTACGGTTCGAGAATAATGCAGACATGACTGAGACACATCTCCGGTTAATAACCAATAGCGGGACCTGGATGCCCATATTGGTTCCTACAATTCTATGAAGATCTTTATCGGCCAGACCGCATAACAACATACGTTGTTCCCTTTGTCATCGGTATGTTACTTGCCCGAGATTCGATCGTCGGTATCCAATACCTAGTTCAATCTCGTTACCGGCAAGTCTCTTTACTCGTTCCGTAATACATCATCTCGCAACTAACTCATTGGCTGCAATGCTTGCAAGACTTATGTGGTGTGCATTACCGAGAGGGCCCAGAGATACCACTCCGACAATCGGAGTGACAAATCCTAATCTCGAAATACGCCAACCCAACATCTACCTTTGGAGACACATGTAGAGCTCCTTTATAATCACCCAGTTACGTTGTGACGTTTGGTAGCACACAAAGTGTTCCTCCGGTAAACGGGAGTTGCATAATCTCATAGTCATAGGAACATGTATAAGTCATGAAGAAAGCAATAGCAACATACTAAACGATCGGGTGGTAAGCTAATGAAATGGGTCATGTCAATCAGATCATTCAACTAATGATGTGACCTTGTTAATCAAATAACAACACCTTGTTCATGGTTAGGAAACATAACCATCTTTGATTAACGAGCTAGTCAAGTAGAGGCATACTAGTGACACTAAGTTTGTCTATGTATTCACACATGTATTATGTTTCCGGTTAATACAATTCTAGCATGAATAATAAACATTTATCATGATATAAGGAAATAAATAATAACTTTATTAGTGCCTCTAGGGCATATTTCCTTCAGTCTCCCACTTGCACTAGAGTCAATAATCTAGATTACACAGTAATGATTCTAACACCCATGGAGCCTTGGTGCTGATCATGTTTTGCTCGTGGAAGAGGCTTAGTCAACGGGTCTGCAACATTCAGATCCGTATGTATCTTGCAAATCTCTATGTCTCCCACCTGGACCAGATCCCAGATGGAATTGAAGCATCTCTTGATGTGTTTGGTCCTCTTGTGAAATCTGGATTCCTTTGCCAAGGCAATTGCACCAGTATTGTCACAAAAGATTTTCATTGGACCCGATGCACTAGGTATGACATCTAGATCGGATATGAACTCCTTCATCCAGACTCCTTCGTTCGCTGCTTCCGAAGCAGCTATGTACTCCGCTTCACATGTAGATCCCGCTACGACGCTTTGTTTAGAACTGCACCAACTGACAGTTCCACCGTTTAATGTAAACACGTATCCGGTTTGCGATTTAGAATCGTCCGGATCAGTGTCAAAGCTTGCATCAACGTAACCTTTTACGGTGAGCTCTTTGTCACCTTCATATAAGAGAAACATATCCTTAGTCCTTTTCAGGTATTTCAGGATGTTCTTGACCGCTGTCAAGTGATCCACTCCTGGATTACTTTGGTACCTCCCTGCTAAACTTATAGCAAGGCACACATCAGGTCTGGTACACAGCATTGCATACATGATAGAGCCTATGGCTGAAGCATAGGGAACATCTTTCATTTTCTCTCTATCTTTTGCAGTGGTCGGGCATTGAGTCTTACTCAACTTCACACCTTGTAACACAGGCAAGAACCCTTTCTTTGCTTGATCCATTTTGAACTTCTTCAAAACTTTGTCAAGGTATGTGCTTTGTGAAAGTCCAATTAAGCGTCTTGATCTATCTCTATAGATCTTAATGCCTAATATGTAAGCAGCTTCACCGAGGTCTTTCATTGAAAAACTTTTATTCAAGTATCCCTTTATGCTATCCAGAAATTCTATATCATTTCCAATCAGTAATAATGTTATCCACATATAATATCAGAAATGCTAGAGAGCTCCCACTCACTTTCTTGTAAATACAGGCTTCTCCAAAAGTTTGTATAAAACCAAATGCTTTGATCACACTATCAAAGCGTTTATTCCAACTCCGAGAGGCTTGCACCAGTCCATAAATGGATCGCTGGAGCTTGCACACTTTGTTAGCTCCCTTTGGATCGACAAAACCTTCTGGTTGTATCATATACAACTCTTCTTCCAGAAATCCATTCAGGAATGCAGTTTTGACATCCATATGCCAAATTTCATAATCATAAAATGCGGCAATTGCTAACATGATTCGGACAGACTTAAGCACCGCTACGGGTGAGAAGGTCTCATCGTAGTCAATCCCTTGAACTTGTCGAAAACCTTTTGCGACAAGTCGAGCTTTGTAGACAGTAATATTACTGTCAGCGTCAGTCTTCTTCTTGAAGATCCATTTATTCTCAATTGCTTGCCGATCATCGGGCAAGTCAACCAAAGTCCATACTTTGTTCTCATACATGGATCCCATCTCAGATTTCATGGCTTCAAGCCACTTTGAGGAATCTGGGCTCACCATCGCTTCTTCATAGTTCGTAGGTTCATCATGATCTAGCAGCATGATTTCCAGAATAGGATTACCGTACCACTCTGGTGCGGATCTCGCTCTGGTTGATCTACGAGGTTCAGTAGTATCTTTTTCTGAAGTTTCATGATCATTATCATTAACTTCCTCACTTATTGATGTAGGTGTCGCAGAAACAGTTTTCTGTGATGTACTACTTTCCAACAAGGGAGCAGGTACAGTTACCTCGTCAAGTTCTACTTTCCTCCCACTCACTTCTTTCGAGAGAAACTCCTTCTCTAGAAAGGATCCATTCTTAGCAATGAATGTCTTGCCTTCGGATCTGTGATAGAAGGTGTACCCAACAGTCTCCTTTGGGTATCCTATGAAGACACATTTCTCCGATTTGGGTTCGAGCTTATCAGGTTGAAGCTTTTTCACATAAGCATTGCAGCCCCAAACTTTAAGAAACGACAACTTTGGTTTCTTGCCAAACCACAGTTCATAAGGCGTCGTCTCAACGGATTTTGATGGTGCCCTATTTAACGTGAATGCGGCCGTCTCTAAAGCATAACCCCAAAACGATAGCGGTAAATCAGTAAGAGACATCATAGATCGCACCATATCTAGTAAAGTACGATTACGACGTTCGGAAACACCATTGCGCTATGGTGTTCCGGGTGGCGTGAGTTGCGAAAATATTCCACAATTTTTCAAATGTACACCAAACTCGTAACTCAAATATTCTCCTCCACAATCAGATCGTAGAAACTTTATTTTCTTGTTAGGATGATTTTCAACTTCACTCTGAAATTCTTTGAACTTTTCAAATGTTTCAGACTTATGTTTCATTAAGTAGATATACCCATATCTGCTTAAGTCATCTGTGAAGGTGAGAAAATAACGATATCCGCCACGAGCCTTGATATTCATCAGACCACATACATCTGTATGTATGATCTCCAACAAATCTGTTGCTCTCTCCATAGTACCGGAGAACGGTGTTTTAGTCATCTTGCCCATGAGGCACGGTTCGCAAGTACCAAGCGATTCATAATCAAGTGGTTCCAAAAGCCCATCAGTATGGAGATTCTTCATGCGTTTTACACCGATATAACCTAAACGGCAGTGCCACAAATAAGCTGCACTATCATTATCAACTCTGCATCTTTTGGCTTCAACATTATGAATATGTATTACTACTATCGAGATTCAATAAGAATAGACCACTCTTCAAGGGTGCATGACCATAAAAGATATTACTCATATAAATAGAACAACCATTATTCTCTGATTTAAATGAATAACCGTCTCGCATTAAACAAGTTCCAGATATAATGTTCATGCTCAACGCTGACACCAAATAACAATTATTTAGGTCTAATATTAATCCCGAAGGTAGATGTAGAGGTAGCGTGCCGACCGCGATCACATCGACTTTGGAACCGTTTCCCACGCGCATCGTCACCTCGTCCTTCGCCAGTGTTCGCTTAATCCGTAGTCCTTGTTTCGAGTTGCAAATATTAGCAACAGAACCAGTATCAAATACCCAGGTGCTACTGCGAGCTCTAGTAAGGTACACATCAATAACATGCATATACCTTTGTTCACCTTGCCATCCTTCTTATCCACCAAATACTTGGGGTAGTTCCGCTTCCAGTGACCAGTCTGCTTGCAGTAGAAGCACTCAGTTTCAGGCTTAGGTCCAGACTTGGGTTTCTTCTCCTGAGCAGCAACTTGCTTGCTGTTCTTTTTGAAGTTCCCTTTCTTCTTCCCTTTGCCCTTTTTCTTGAAACTAGTGGTCTTGTTAACCATCAACACTTGATGCTCCTTCTTGATTTCTACCTCCGCAGCTTTCAGCATTGCGAAGAGCTCAGGAATAGTCTTGTTTATCCCTTGTATATTATAGTTCATCACGAAGCTCTTGTAGCTTGGTGGCAGTGATTGGAGAATTATGTCAATGACGCAATCATCTGGAAGATTAACTCCCATCTGAATCAAGTGATTATTATACCCAGACATTTTAAGTATATGCTCACTGACAGAACTGTTCTCCTCCATCTTGCAGCTATAGAACTTATTGGAGACTTCATATCTCTCAATCCGGGCATTTGCTTGAAATATTAACTTCAACTCCTGGAACATCTCATATGCTCCATGACGTTCAAAACGTCGTTGAAGTCCCGATTCTAAGCCTAAAGCATGGCACACTGAACTATCAAGTAGTCATCAGCTTTGCTCTGCCAGACGTTCATAACATCTGGTGTTGCTCCAGCAGCAGGCCTGGCACCCAGCGGTGCTTCCAGGACGTAATTCTTCTGAGCAGCAATCAGGATAATCCTCAAGTTACAGACCCAGTACGTGTAATTGCTACCATCATCTTTCAACTTTGCTTTCTCAAGGAACGCATTAAAATTCAACGGAACAACAACACGAGCCACCTATCTACAATCAACATAAACAAGCAAGATACTATCAGGTACTAGTTCATGATAAGTTTAAGTTCAATTAATCAAATTACTTAAGAACTCCCACTTAGATAGACATTCCTCTAATCCTCTAAGTGATCACGTGATCCAAATCAACTAAACCATAACCGATCATCACGTGAGATGGAGTAGTTTTCAATGGTGAACATCGTTATGTTGATCATATCTACTATATGATTCACGCTCGACCTTTCGGTCTCTGTGTTCCAAGGCCATATCTGCATATGCTAGGCTCGTCAAGTTTAACCTGAGTATTCCGCGTGTGCAAAACTGGCTTGCACCCACTGTAGATGGACGTAGAGCTTATCACACCCGATCATCACGTGGTGTCTGGGCACGACGAACTTTGGCAATGGTGCATACTCAGGGAGAATACTTCTTGATAATTTAGTGAGAGATCATCTTATAATTCTACTGTCAATCAAAGCAAGATAAGATGCATAAAAAGATAAACATCACATGCAATCAATATAAGTGATATGATATGGCCATCATCATCTTGTGCTTGTGATCTCCATCTCCGGAGCACTGTCATGATCACCATCGTCACCGGCGCGACACCTTGATCTCCATCGTAGCATCGTTGTCGTCTCGCCAATCTTATGCTTCCACGACTATCGCTACCGTTTAGTGATAAAGTAAAGCATTACATCGCGATTGCATTGCATACAATAAAGCGACAACCATATGGCTCCTGCCAGTTGCCGATAACTTGGTTACAAAACATGATCATCTCATACAATAAAATTCATCATCATGCCTTGACCATATCACATCACAACATGCCCTGCAAAAATAAGTTAGACGTCCTCTACTTTGTTGTTGCAAGTTTTACGTGGCTACTACGGGCTTAAGCAAGAACCAATCTCACCTACGCATCAAAACCACAACGATAGTTTGTCAAATAGACTCCGTTTTAACCTTCGCAAGGACCGGGCGTAGCCACACTTGGTTCAACTAAAGTTGGAGAGACTGTCGCCCGCAAGCCACCTATGTGCAAAGCACGTCGGGAGAACCGGTCTCGCGTAAGCGTACGCGTAATGTCGGTCCGGGTCGTCTCGTCCAACAATACCGCCGAACCAAAGTATGACATGCTGGTAGGCAGTATGACTTATATCGCCCACAACTTACTTGTGTTCTACTCGTGCATACAACATCAAACCATAAACCTAGGCTCGGATGCCACTATTGGGGAACGTAGTAATTTCAAAAAGTTTCCTACGCACACGCAAGATCATGGTGATGCATAGCAACGAGAGGGGAGAGTGTTGTCTACGTACCCACGCAGACCGACTGCGGAAGCGTTGACGCAACGTAGAGGAAGTAGTCGTACATCTTCCCGATCCGACCGATCCAAGCACCGTTACTCCGGCACCTCCGAGTTCTTAGCACACGTACAGCTCGATGACGATCCCCGGGCTCCGATCCAGCAAAGCGTCGGGGAGGAGTTCCGTCAGCACGACGGCATGGTGACGATCTTGATGTTCTACCGTCACAGGGCTTCGCCTAAGCACTGCTACAATATAATCGAGGTGGAATATGGTGGCAGGGGGCACCGCACACGGCTAAGGAACGATCTCAATGATCAACTTGTGTGTCTAGGGGTGCCCCCTGCCCCCGTATATAAAGGATCCAAGGGGGAGGGGGCGGCCGGCCAGGAGAAGGGCGCAGGAGGAGTCCTACTCCTACCGGGAGTAGGACTCCCCCCCCCCCCCCCCAATCCTAGTTGGAATAGGATTCCCCGAGGGGGAAAGAGAGAGAGGGGGGCCGGCCACCTCTCCTTGTCCTAATAGGACTAGGGGAGGGGGGAGGCGCGCGGCCCACCTTGGGATGCCCGTTTCTCCTTTCCACTAAAGCCCACTAAGGCCCATACAGCTCCCGGGGGGTTCCGGTAACCTCCCGGTACTCCGGTAAAATACCGATTTCACCCGGAACACTTCCGATATCCAAACATAGGCTTCCAATATATCAATCTTTATGTCTCGACCATTTCGAGACTCCTTGTCATGTCCGTGATCACATCCGGGACTCCGAACTAACTTCGGTACATCAAAATGCATAAACTCATAATAACTGTCATCGTAACGTTAAGCGTGCGGACCCTACGGTTCGAGAATAATGCAGACATGACTGAGACACATCTCCGGTCAATAACCAATAGCGGGACCTGGATGCCCATATTGGTTCCTACATATTCTACGAAGATCTTTATCGGTCAGACTGCATAACAACATACGTTGTTCCCTTTGTCATCGGTATGTTACTTGCCCGAGATTCGATCGTCGGTATCCAATACCTAGTTCAATCTCGTTACCGGCAAGTCTCTTTACTCGTTCCGTAATACATCATCTCGCAACTAACTCATTGGCTGCAATGCTTGCAAGGCTTATGTGATGTGCATTACCGAGAGGGCCCAAAGATACCTCTCCGACAATCGGAGTGACAAATCCTAATCTCGAAATACGCCAACCCAACATCTACCTTTGGAGACACCTGTAGAGCTCCTTTATAATCACCCAGTTACGTTGTGACGTTTGGTAGCACACAAAGTGTTCCTTCGGTAAACGGGAGTTGCATAATCTCATAGTCATAGGAACATGTATAAGTCATGAAGAAAGCAATAGGAACATACTAAACGATCGGGTGCTAAGCTAATGAAATGGGTCATGTCAATCAGATCATTCAACTAATGATGTGACCTCGTTAATCAAATAACAACACCTTGTTCATGGTTAGGAAACATAACCATCTTTGATTAACGAGCTAGTCAAGTAGAGGCATACTAGTGACACTAAGTTTGTCTATGTATTCACACATGTATTATGTTTCCGGTTAATACAATTCTAGCATGAATAATAAACATTTATCATGATATAAGGAAATAAATAATAACTTTATTATTGCCTCTAGGGCATATTTCCTTCACGTAGATGGTGTGCCATTACTAACATTCCCCCTCTAACTGGATACCCCTTCGCCCGATCCCCCCTTTCCTCTCCCTCGCCAGACCCCCCTTGCCTCCCCGCGCCCGCTCTACACCCGCTCCGTCTCCCCCACGCCACCGCCACCACGCCCCCGCGCCCCCCACCACTGCATTCGCTGCACCACCGACGACCGCACGGGGTGCAGGACGACGACGCCGCCGACCCGCGAAGCACGTGGTCGCCGGCCTCCCCACGACCAACCGAGGCGCCCAGGAGGACCGCCGACGTCTTCCTCTTCGACTACGAGGACCCGGACGAGCTCGGACGCCCTCGAGCCATCCCTTCAACGCCGCCGCCGCCACCGACCCCGACCCCGACCCCTCCGGCGACCGGCTGCGCCCGCCTAGGTACCTCTCCTCCTTCCTCCTTCCTCCCTCTCCACCCTTCCTCCCCATTCCCTCCCTCCCTCCCCTCGACCGTTTGGATTGGTAATGGGGACTGGACTGCGTTCATGAGTTGGCAGAAAGGAGCGAGATCATTCTGCAGTTTATTCAGTTCTAACCGAATAAATGCCTAACCTCACACGTTCCTGCTCATTCTAGCCTTCCAGATGACCACTTACTAGCTAGAGTAGATAGATTATCAGCCTAGGTACACTTCGCTAACCCATGCATCGTTCGTTTCGTCTTGAGCTAATAAGCAAGTCCAACAACAAACACACATCTAGGTACACCTAAGTTTTTCTTGACGAACACACCAAGTAAGTCCAACAACGAACACACCTAGGTACAGTGGCGGAGCTTGAAAGAAATCTTAGGAGGGGCAAACATTTTTTCTTCCCGAATATGGAATTATACCACTACGACAAATTAGACATTGAAAACTATTGAGAAACTTCGATAAGTATATTAATCACATTTCTAACGCTGATTATATATATGAAAGCTAGTCCATGAAAAAATACCAAAATATTATTTAACCATGGAGTATTGAGTTGAGTTCCCAGAGAATCCTCTTGGCTTTTGGCTATGGATTGTAATCCTATTCACTAATCAATAAAACACTCAATCTTCCCGCAAAAAAATCAGCTCTTCGTTTCTTTGTCCTTAGTACAAAATCTATGACCTATTCAAAACTTTCCCCAAGAAATTAAGATGCAAGAATCTATACAAGGAAGAAATTTCCAGCGGGGAGTGGGTGGGCAAACTGCTCTTGCTTGCTGCTCACTAGCTCACTGCGTGCGGCGCCGATCTCAGCTCTAACCTCTTCGCCACCTCTGGATGGACGCCTTGCTAGCTGCCCGCCAACCCACACGCAGGCACGCTGATCAGTGCCTCACCTCTACCTCTACGCAGGCGCTCACCCATGCTCATTCAACACAAGATGGCAAGAGGAAAGAATAGAAGATGATAGAAATTAGAGTTGGTCGCTGGCTGCACTAGGTCGGAGCTAGTTTGTCTCCGTAAGGAGATGTTAAAAGGGCCGTACAGGCTGGTATGTGCAGTGCCGCCTCATTACTATGATGGGGTATTAAAAACGTTTCATTTTTGCTGGGGGGGGGGGGCGACCGCCCAGGTTCGCCCCCCAGAAGCTCCGCCGTTGCCTAGGTACACCAAGTTTGCATGGGTGCACCATCTTTTCATTTAGACGAAATATATACTTCCTCTATTCAGAAACACTTATCGCAAAAATAATAAAAACTGCAAAACATTTATGAATAGTTCATCTGTTTTCTTTGGCCAGTTGTGTAGATAGAATGCTAACTAAGTTGGGCCTGTTTGATAAGTTATATAACTGCAGTACCTATTATTGCTACCGATATCATTGGCTCATTGCTGCCTTTGTGCAACGCAGAACTGTTAAGAGTGATTTGGAGGATTCAAGATTCTGTGAAGCTCTTTTGACATTTAAAGCTCAGAACTGAAGGTACTTAACAAACTCAAAAGCATTTAGTCCAGACCTTGCAATTTCTATGTTTTTTTTTGTATTGCTAGATGAATGGTAACATCGTTTGACAGGTGAATGTAGTTTGGTCCTACTTTCCTAATTAAATAGCACATGTTTTGTTGAACATCTAGAGATTGTTGACATGGATAGACATGCTGCCGATTGTCATAAGTACATTAAAAAAACAAGTATAAGACCAACATTCATGATTTTTTTCAGCTAAAACTACTGATGATTTTTTGTTGGGTGACCTATTAGATCTGGAATGGAAGCTCACATAAGTTGAGCTGATTTTTGTCCATATGAAAGCAGAGGACCATATGGTCTGTGGCCTTTTCATCCATATGAAAGTAGAGGCACATTGTGGTGCTAGTTTGCCGGGTTTTGTCTCCGACCATCGTGTCGTGATGATTTTGCAGGTACCCTGAGAGGCCCTTGAGTTTGCCGGAATGTCGATTAACTTCCGTTCCGGCAAATTCGGGTACTCCATATGTCCTATTTTCAACAAAGGTCATGCTGAATTTTTCCGTGAATTTTAGCATGACTTTGCTAAAAATAGGACATATGGGGTACTTGCGACTAATGCATAGGCCGGGGTATCTTAGTACTTAATTAAGTAGAATCAACTGCCTCTTGTGTTATACATATTCTATTTGGATGACCCTGCTAACCCTTGACCATAAATACTTGAGATGGATGTAGCAGGCTTAAAGAAAGAAATGTTTTTAGGCCAACTCCACTGGGCCTAGCTGAAAATGCACAAGTGTGCATGACTAACAATATTCTATTGTAAAGCTAAACAGGAAAGAGGAACCACTCATCCTAACCATTTGCTCTCAAAATTACCACTTCACTTCTTACTACTGAAAATCTTAGACCATCTCCATTCACCAATAGCTCAAACCAGTTCGAAGGGTGTGTTTTCACCACACTGTGGATTATCTTATTGGACCCAACACAAGGGATGACGTAGTTTTGAATTATGAACGTAGGATATGTCGTCATCGGACGATGAAAGTCTCCCGGGGAAGTGCGGCTGGTGCCACGACGATCGAGGTCTGTGCGACATGCCTCACCTGGACGATGATCGACGCTTCAACATTAAGCTTGAGGAGACATTCGAAGTTGAAACGGTACACAATGACTGACAAGTGTTATTTTCATAATTAAGCATGACTTCAACTATTTCAATGTGTAATTTTCATCTTTTACAATTCGAGTGTAGCTTATCCCATGCCATGCAAGACGCTATGTCTTGGAGAGGATGGATTTTCAAGACCATGAAATTTCCGAAACAAAGAAAATTCACCTAAGGACTCATCACGATGTGGATTTTGAAGTAAATCTGTATAATTCTGGGAGCGTACCCCATTTTGGTTGCAAAAATTGGGAAGCATTTTGCAAGATGTATGGTTTTGATGAGGGTATGATTGTCACCATGGATCTTGGTGATCCTGACATCGACCAAGACAATATGGACATTTGGGTCCTTGTTGATACGCCTCCAGTTCTACCGCTATGTGAGTTTCTCAAACATAGTTAATTATTAACTAATTTATATTGTTTATTTCAAAATAGTTGACAACTTATTTCCATTGACAGCTTATTTTTATTGTTCAAAGAATGCATGGGAGATGGTAGACAAAACCCACTACACCGATGGCTCCGAATTAACAACTTACAAGGAGAAAAATCATCTGGTCGGATTTTGTACTGACATTGAGAATTACAATATCTACAATCAAACTCCTCAACATTATGGTCAATACATGCCACTAGTGCATGTGTTCAACTACGGTAACTACCATGGAGATACCCTGGTAAGATTTTTTACTATTACGACATCCGTGCATGTTTTGCATACTTCTAAAACTAGTACATCATTGCTAAATATGAAGTTATTACTATATTTTTCAACAGATAATTCCAGAGAATTGCGTGCCTTATTTGATGTATCAGAAAGGTAGTCTTAATGTTTTGAACATACAGCCAGGTCATCCTACGAATCTCAACTGTCCATACGAGATTTCTAAAAAAAGTGGAGACATGAAAATCAAAGGATGGAAAAATGTATGGACAGTCGTAAGGAGGTTCTTAGAAGCAAAAAGAAGCGAAGCGCAAGAATTGGAGACAGGATGATCTTCATTCTCCATAATGGAGAGTCAGGGTCTATATTGTTTTATGCTATTTTACCTTAAATAGGGTATTTAGGTCCTGCCTAATACTGATGATCATGTGCTAAGAACAATTAAGTAGGGTTGGTTCGATGACTATCAAGATGATGATCGTATGACTTGTTATTAATAACGAGTAGAAGTTGTATGATGATGATTAGTAGGACTTGTTAGGATTAGTATTACTTCCGACAAACTCGCTACTCGCGGTCTCGAGACTTGTAATGTTCTATCTTTGTTCGGTCTTTTGAATTCGGAGACTCATATGATGAATTGTATTTGGAGACTAATCTTCTATTGTATTCGATGAATCTGCTGTTGCTGTGTGGTGCTAGCTATATTCTGTCCAATAATATATTTTGTAACCTGTGAAAATATCAGAAAAGAAAAAAAATCCCTAATATTCATACTAGTGGCGCACCACCACATAGTGCGCCACTAGTAGCCAGAGCACACTAATGGCGCATCATCCACCAGTGCGTCATTAGTATGCCAAAGCACATGGGTAAATATGGCCCCCTGGGAGGTATACTAATGGCGCACCGTGGGCTATACTAATGGCGCACTACAGGTGCGCCACTAATAGCACGCCATTAGTAGGCAAAACAGGTGCGTCACTAGTAGACCTTTTCCTAGTAGTGGTAGAAGGTATGCCAAATGCTTGCATGTGCTTCTCTATTGAGTACAAAGCTTTCGTCACAAAACCACAGGAAAGTATGAATTGAGGCAAATTTTCCTTTGAAGTGCTAGCAAATCTTTGCTCAGATATGTTGGAAACTGTCATTCCAATTATTTATAACAGCCAATAAACATCCATAGATTAGACAAAGAAATTAATAGACACTCTGAACAATTGGACGTAGACATGGTTCAACTAGCAATACGCTCTTGTGTTAGACTTACACAATTATGAAAAAAAATTGTACCTCTGCCACTACTTCTAGGTCCCATTGCAAGTGCAGTTATGAGATACAAACCGCCTGCTCTTCAACGTGCTAAATGCCTGCTCATCATTGCTGATTGAAAAGCATGTAATCCAAAAATCCACCAACCTCATGCATGTAGGACGATCGGGATGGCTGGCGAGCGCAGAGTGACGTGGTGTGATGAGGACGATCGCGACGGCTGGCCGACAGGCACACTGGGATGGGGCGCGTCGATCGCGGTAGGCTGGCGGCACAGGACTGCGATCTAGTGACTTGCCTCTGTAGCACCCTCTCATCTGCCCTCTAATGCAGATCCAATGCTTTTACAATGCGATCCAGTTTACATTGGCCCAACTGAAGACAAGCCACAACAGCTAAAGAAAAGCACAAGCATAGAAACACATCCACATGGCACTTCAACAAATTTGTTTTTTTTTTAATTTTCAAGGGGGGGGGGAGGGGGGCCCCTCCACCACCTGAATATATTACCCAAAAAAGGACCACGGCCCTGAGTACAGAGATGCATAGATGTACAAAGTGAAGGAGGGAGGGGGGGGGGTGGTGGTGGTGGTCAAAACCACACAACCACTCAACCCCTAAGAGCAGCTAGCCACACATCAATATGAGCCCGGTCACCGGGGGGCAGCCTCGCCCGCCAGAGAACGGCATCGTCACGGCAGGCTTTGAGGGTGACTGCAAGGGACTGCCGGTCATTGCGGAAGACGACCGCATTCCAACGTTTCCAGAGCCTCCAGCAACAAAGGAGGATGAAGGCAGCGGGCGACGCCCCCCCACAGCGGGAGACGCATCTAGGCAGTGGATGGACTCCACCGTTCTCCCATCCGTCGATATGCCGAGGCATTGCCAGAACTGCGCCGCAAAGGGGCACCCGAAGATGAGGTGGTTTGCAGTTTCAAGCGCGGCCGAGCAGCAGGGACACCCAGCCTCCACCACCGCCAGGATGGTTTTCCGCAGGAGCACATCCCTCGTATGGATGCGAGCCAGGGACAGTAGCCAACCGAAGAACGCAACGCGCGATGGAGCCCGGGACGACCAAAGGAAGGGCGCCGGCGACCACGTGGTCCCCCCGAAGCGGGCAAGGGTGTAAACCCCCCGCGACGGGAGTTTCCCCTTCGGTCCCGAGCAAAGGACAGCCACCCTGGAGTCAGGACCATCCAGGGGCGGCACCTCCTCCATGAGACGCTGCACGGAGGCGCACTCACGCACCGCCAAGGGGGTGAGCCGGGGAACGAGAAGGGCACGGACGCCGCTGTGGCGGGCCTCCCAAACCGACACCTCCCGGCGAAGTGCATGCGAGAACAAGGCGGGGAAGGCCACGATGAGCGCCCCGCACGGAAGCCACCGATCATGCCAGAACAACGTCCGTCCGCCGCCCCCACTTCCACCCTTGTAAGGGCCCGGTAGGTCGGCAACAGCTCGAGAAGGGACTTCCAGTGCTCGCCCGGGAGGGGGGGGGTCGTCCGGTAGCCAGGAGAGATCCTCCTTCCATTAGGCCCCAGACCCAATAGGCCCACCGAGACGGCGCCCGAGAGTGCAGCCTGTGAAGCAGCTTGAGCAGGAGGCAGTCGTTCTGATCCCGGAGAGACCGGACGCCGAGTCCTCCCTCGGCCTTGGAGCGGCAGACACGCTCCCAGGCGACCAGGCACTGAGCTACCGAGGCCCGGTCCGCCACGTTCCAGAGAAACGCCCGGCGCAGCGCATCCAGGCGATCCAGAACCGCCCGCGGAAGGCGCATGGCCGCCATGCCGTAAGTGGGGATGGAGTCGATGACGACGTTGATCAACACCAACTTGCCAGCCGGCGAGAGCAGCCGCGCTCGCCACCCAGCCAGGTAACGGTCTACCTTAGCGAGCATGGGGGCGAAGTCGTCGAGCTTGAGCTTGTCGGACGAGAGAGGCAGGCCAAGGTACGATTGGGGGAAGGCCCCCACAGTGCACTCGAAGGACGCCAGGACAGAGTCGAGGACCCCGCGCTCGACGTTCATCGGTACAAGCGTGCTCTTGGAGAAGGTTATGATGAGGCCGGTAGCCGCCGCGAAGAGGTCGAGGATGACCCGAAGCCGCGCAGCGGCCGCGGAATCAGCACGCATGATGATCAGCGTGTCATCCGCATACTGGAGGACCACCGCCGGCGCCCCACCCACCAGAGGGTGGCAGAGAGCCCCGTCGCTCCTGATCATGCGCTAGAGGACGTCCGCGACCAGGAGGAACAGGTAAGGGGAGATGGGATCCCCCTGGCGCAGCCCGTTCCGGACCGCGAACCAGCGCCCCGACACGCCGTTGAGAAGGACCGCGGCCTTAGTGGAACGGAGGATGATGTCCATCCAGTCACACCAGAGAGCCGGGAACCCCCGGACCTCCATGATTCGGCGAAGGCTCGGCCATGCGATGGAGTCGAACGCCTTGGCGAAATCCAGCTTGAAGACAAGCGTGGGAGCCCCCCGCCAGTGGCAACACCGCACCAACTCAGCCGCATACACAAAGTTCTACGAGATGCTGCGCCCAGACAGGAACCCTGTCTGGTCATCATCGATGATGGCTCCGATCTGCGATTGAAGCCGAGAGGTCAGCCCCCGGCAGAGGATTTTCACATCACCGTTCTGAAGCGAAACGGGACGGAAATCGCCGGGGCCCGGCACACCATCCTTCTTCGGGAGCAGGGCAATGAGAGCACGGTTGATCCCGTCGAGAGACCGGACGCCAGAAACAACAACGAAATGACACCAGAAACAACAACTACAGAAAAGCACAAACTGGACAAATTTGTAGCACGGAACATTGAAAATGTGTAGCATTAACATATAAATTTTGATCCTTCAAATTCTACAAATGAAAAATCGAACAGCTACAGAACAAATTTGTAGCAAGGTACAGCTGAACAAATTTGTAGCACTGAACACTGGATATATTAGGCAATTAACTACCAGTCAATCCAAATAATGAACTGGATGCACACATATGCTATAAGAACCAGTACAGGTCAATTCCTAGCAATATCAGTACATGTCAATTTCCATGCTACTTGTCACTGAAATTCAAAAGCATCCACGGTAAGGTCAATTCTTTGCATTATCAGTCAATCCAATCCAATATAATCCACTATTTGTATATATGCTATAAGAACCAGCGGTGACGCTCCACCAAGAACCACACAAACAGCCGGCGACGAGGATACCGGGTTTGCCGGTGGGAGGAGATGGAATTGGGGTAGGGTTGCCTCACTCACATGGTGGCTAGCGTGCCGGCGTTGGGGAGAGGCGGGGAATGCAGATTTTGTGAGCTTATGCACCCGGGCCTTACTATCCTAGCACTCTAATGTTGCTTTGAGATCTGTGTTACACAACTATCTTATTACATGGAATTTTCTCTTTTTTGTTCCTCTCATATAAAACATGTCTTGAACTTCAAACTTTGCAGTACAACATAACTTTGTAACTAGAATGTGAGATAAAACTTTTAGATTTTTTTGTCCGACATAAATATGAAAAATAAGATTTTTTAATCAAACAAATCTCATTTTGTATATTTATGTTGGACCAAAAAATCTGTAAGTTTTATCCCACATTCTACATAGAAAGCTTTGTTGTGCTGCAAAGTTGAAGTGCAAATACATGTTCTATATGAAAGAAACAAAAAAGAGAAAATTATTTGCACAAATCGTGATGCAGGAATGAGTGGTTGGATAAGGAGTATCCGCATGCATAGGCTCTAAAACATGTTTTCAGAGAGGCGGGCGTGTCCGGGTGGCGAAAGCAAGGAGCTTGGTCGGGGCGGCGATCCTCCTTCATCTGCGGCCGCGTGAGGAGCTCGGTCCAGGAAGTGTGGTTCACCTCGTGATGTGCGGCGGCGTGAGGAGCTTGGTCTGGGCGGCGGTCCTCCTCGATCTACGGCGGTGATCCTGCCCGGCCCGTAACTGCGCTTCACAGCAGCAGCTTTCCGGTCCGTCAGGGCGCTCCTCCCTGGTCCTCACGGCGACGTCGCTCGGCTGCTCGGAACCGGCCCTTCGTGGCGAAGAGCAGGGACGCTCGCGCCAAGCCTGTCCTTTTCCTTTAGATGTTTTTTGAAGAAAATGATTGCAGCGGACCAAAGGCTTCCTTGAACTTCATGAGCGATCATGTGTGGTCCTTGACGTGATTTTTTGCGTTTAGAGGCAATGCAGTTTCCTATTTTTCAGGGATTGATTAGCATCTGTCTTTTTATGAAACGAATCGATTTTTGGACGTGACGTTCCGTGCAGTTCGGTGCTAGGCTCCTGGTCGAGATCGTCCGGAACGGATCGAGGTTTTGGACGTGGCGTTCAGATTTTGTTTTCGGTTTTCTTCTCATATTGAGAAGGTTCTTTCCAAACTATTACATAGATCTATTTTTGAATCTCAGCCATTAATTTTTCACATTAACACAAGATCAATGGATATAAAAGGATGACTTATGAAGAACTATGAAAGCCTTCATCTTTTAATATTAGGTAAAGATAAAGATAAAGATTACCTTCTTTTTCTTCTTCAAATATAACACTAACCAACTAGAGCCTATTTTTTTTCAAGTTTTCGTTTGTCCGGTTCTTCTTTTGTTTTTCTCAATTTTCTTTTCTTCTGAAAAATTCATGAACTTTTCCTTCAATTCATGAACATTTTATTAAATTCATGAATTTTGTTTTCAAATCCACAAACTCTTTTCAATTTTTTACAAAGCCTGCGATTTTTTTTCAAAATTAATGAACTTTTTCAGATCAATAAACGCTTGGGCCGACCCTGCTATTTCTTTTCAAAACTATGAATCATTTTCAAATCCGCATCAACCTAGCAGTCGGGTCAGGTGAGGTTTGGCGGGTCAAGCTCTCCCAGATCCATACCCGAATATTTAACGTGTGTACAGTCTGCACACGATCTCAGAAGGAGACCAGTGCTCTAAGCGGATGGGCGATCCGATCCTGTTAGAATTCAATCCCAGGCATATCGTTCATAATCTATAAAGACCAAGCAATCACACAAACACGACATCAAATTTGTTAACGAGGTTTACTGATATGGCTACATCCCGGGGTCTAACTACGGGCGCTCCTTCCTATAACACCGCTATAATATGGCACACCGGCCGTCCGGGCACCGGCACACGTCATCGGCTCCCCCGCATGCCTGTACTATTATGTTGGCATAGGTTACATCGTGTGTCTACCCCTACTATAAGAGGCATAGGATACTACTAGGACACGACTCCATATCCATCTAAACACAATACTACTCAGAGTCCAACTGTAACCTACCTTGTATACAATATTCAACATAACTCTAACAAACTCCACATTGACGAATATTAATTCTCCACCACCTTGAATTTGTTCATGCGTCAAACTTCCATGTACATTGGACTTGAGTTTATCGCGTGAGTACCGCTGCTACTCCAAAGACTCCATGTGACTCCACCTGCAATTTATAGTCCCTTCTTTTCTTGACCACAGTCAACACTCGAGCAAAATTAAGTTCCTTGTTACTCTAGTTTGTGCTCCCAACTTCCAGAGTATCCATGCAACGCCATTGCGCACTGATCACTGACTTGCGTGAAAGTGAACAACTCACATATTGGGTGTCACACATAAGAGTTACCTGAACTCAACATCACCGCTCCTTTCTTGACCGTCTGTCTGAAACTTGAAAGAATTTCACCGTTCCTTGTAGTCATCCCGATCAAATTCGTAGTTGTCTCACCACATGTATGACCACCAGAGCCCTGGCATGTCTTCATGTCCCATGCAAACCACATGCCTCGTCGCTATTACCGCGTCGAGCCTCCACTGTCCCGGTCGAGTCTCAAGGGTCGCGAACCCACACCACTCAACTCCCACTGCAAAGTACCACCTGTAAAAATATGCCCTAGAGCAATAATAAAGTTGTTATTTATATTTCCTTATATCATGATAAATGTTTATTATTCATGTTAGAATTGTATTAACCGAAAACTTACTACATGTGTGAATACATAGACAAACAGAGTGTCACTAGTATGCCTCTACTTGACTAGCTCGTTGATCAAAGATGGTTAAGTTTCCTAGCCATGGACAAAGAGTTTTCATTTGATAAACGGGATCAAATCATTAGAGAATGATGTGATCGACTTGACCCATCCATTATCTTAGCACGATGATCGTTTAGTTTGTTGCTATTGCTTTCTCCATAACTTATACATGTTCCTATGACTATGAGATTATGCAACTCCCGAATACCGGAGGAACACTTAGTGTGCTATCAAACGTCACAACGTAACTGGGTGACTATAAAGATGCTCTACAGGTGTCTCCGATGGTGTTTGTTGAGTTGGCATAGATCAAGATTAGGATTTGTCACTCCGTGTATCGGAGAGGTATCTCTGGGCCCTCTCGGTAATGCACATCACTATAAGCCTTGCAAGCAATGTAACTAATGGGTTAGTTACATGATGTAGCATTACAGAACGAGCAAAGAGACTTGCCGGTAATGAGATTGAACTAGGTATTGAAATACCGACGATCGAATCTCGGGTAAGTAACATACCGATGACAAAGGGAACAACGTATGTTGTTATGCGGTTTGACCGATAAAGATCTTCGTAGAATATGTAGGAACCAATATGAGCATCAAGGTTCCGCTATTGGTTATTGACCGGAGATGAGTCTCGGTCATGTCTACATAGTTCTCGAACCCATAGGGTCCACACGCTTAACGTTCGATGACGATCAGTATTATTAGTTTGTGTGTTCTGATGTACCGAAGGTAGTTAATTTGGAATCCTGGATGTGATCACGGACATGACGAGGTGTCTCGAAATGGTCGAGACATAAAGATTGATATATTGGACGGCTATATTCGGACACCGGAAGTGTTCCGGGTGGTTTCGGATAAAACCGGAGTGCCGGAGGGTTACCGAACCCCTCGGGGGAACTAATGGGCCTAGATGGGCCTGATACATCCATTTTGCATCATGCTTTTATATCGATATTTATTGCATTATAGGCTGTTATTACACATTATGTCACAATACTTATGCATATTCTCTCTTATTTTACAAGGTTTACATGAAGAGGAGGAATGCCGGCACCCGGAATTCTGGGCTGGAAAAGGAGCAAATATTAGAGACCTGTTCTGCACATCTCCAAAAGTCCTGAAACTCCACGGGAGCACTTTTCAGACTATATAAAAAATATTGGGCGCAAGAAGTACCAGAGGGGGGCCACACCCTGGCCACAAGGGTAGAGGGCGCGCCCTACCCCCTGGGCGCGCCCCCTGCCTCGTGGGCTCCCTGATGGCCCTCCGATGCCCATCTTCTGCTATATGAGGTCTTTTGTCCGAGAAAAAAAATCATAAGCAAGCTTTCGGGACGGGACTCCGCCGCCACGAGGCGGAACCTTGGCAGAACCAATCTAGGGCTCTGGCAGAGCTGTTCTGCCGGGGACAGTTCCCTCCGGGAGGGGGAAATCATCACCATTGTCATCACCAACGATCCTCTCATCGGGAGGGGGTCAATCTCCATCAACATATTCACCAGCAACATCTCATCTCAAATCCTAGTTCATCTCTTGTATCCAATCTTTGTATCCAAACCTCAGATTGGTACCTGTGGGTTGCTAGTAGTGTTGATTACTCCTTGTAGTTGATGCTAGTTGGTTTACTTGGTGGAAGATCATATGTTCAGACCCATTATGCACATTAATACCCCTCTTATTATGAACATGAATATGCTTTGTGATTAGTTACATTTGTTCCTGAGGACATGGGAGAAGTCTTGCTATTAGTAGTCATGTGAATTTGGTATTCGTTCGATACTTTGATGAGATGTATGTTGTCATCCCTCTAGTGGTGTCATGTGAACGTCGACTACATGACACTTCACCATTGTTTGGGCCTAGAGGGAGGCATTGGGAAGTAATAAGTAGATGATGGGTTGCTAGAGTGACAGAAGCTTAAACCCTAGTTTATGCGTTGCTTCGTAAGGGGCTGATTTGGATCCATATGTTTAATGCTATGGTTAGGTTTACCTTAATACTTCTGTTGTAGTTGCGGATGCTTGCAATAGGGGTTAATCATAAGTGGGATGCTTGTCCAAGTAAGGATAGTACCCAAGCACCGGTCCACCCACATATCAGATTATCAAAGTACCGAATGTGAATCATATGATCGTGATGAAAACTAGCTTGACGATAATTCCCATGTGTCCTCGGGAGCGCTTTACATCATATAAGAGTTTGTCCAGGCTTGTCCTTTGCTACAAAAGGATTGGGCCATCTTGCTGCACCTTATTTACTTTTATTACTTGCTACTCGTTACTAATTACCTTATCACAAAACTATTTGTTACCGATAATTTCAGTGCTTGCAGAGAATACCTTGCTATAAACCGCTTATCATTTCCTTCTGATCCTCATTGGGTTCGATACTCTTACTTATAGAAAGGGCTAAAATAGATCCCCTATACTTGTGGGTCATCAAGACTCTTTTCTGGCACCGTTGCTGGGGAATGAAGCGCCTTTGGTAGGTGGAATTTGGTAAGGAAAAATTTATATAGTGTGCTGAAATTTACTGTCACTTGTTACTATGGAACATAATCCTTTGAGGGGTTTGTTCAGGGTATCTTCACCTCGTCCGGCACCACAATTAGTTACCCCTCAACCTACTGAACCTACTGAAAATGTTTACTTTGAAATTCCTTCGGGTATGATAGAGAAACTGCTAGCTAATCCTTTTGTAGGAGATGAACATTGCATCCCGACTTACACTTAATCTATGTGGATGAAGTTTGTGGATTATTTAAGCTTGCATGTATGCCCGATGATGTTATCAAGAAGAAGGTCTTACCTTTATCTTTCAAGGGAGATGCATTGACATGGTATAGGCTATGTGATGATATGGGATCATGGGACTATAAGCGACTGAAATTGGAATTTCATCAGAAGTTTTATCCTATGCATCTTGTTCATCGTGATCGTAATTATATATATAATTTTTGTCCTCGCGAAGAAGAAAGCATCGCTCAAGCTTGGGGGAGGCTTAAGTCAGTGTTATATTCATGCCCCAATCATGAGCTCTCAAGAGAAATGATTATTCAAAATTTTTATGCTCGGCTTTCTAACAACAATAGGTCCATGCTCGATACTTCTTGTACTGATTCCTTTATGATGAAGACTATTGAATTCAAATGGAATTTATTGGAGAGAATTAAATGCAACTCTGAAGATTGGGATCTCGATGAAGGTAAGGAGTCAGGTATAACACCTAAGTTTGATTGTGTTAAATCTTTTATGGATACCGATGTTTTCCGTAAATTTAGCACTAAATATGGACTTGACTCTGAGATAGTAGCTTCTTGCTGTGAATCCTTTGCTACTCATGTTGATCTCCCTAAGGAGAAGTGGTTTAAATATCATCCTCCCATAGAAGTAAAAGTAGTTGAACCTATTAAAGTTGAAGAAAATACTATCACTTATAATGATCCTATTGTTCTGACTGCTTATGTTGAGAAACCACCTTTCCCTGTTAGAATAAAGAATCATGCTAAAGCTTCAACTATGGTTCGTAAAAGTAATATTAGAACTTATGCACCCCCTGAGCAAGTTAAAGTTGAACCTAATATTTCTATTATTAAAGATCTTTTGGCTGATAATATTGATGGGCATGTTATTTACTTTTGTGATGAGACTGCTAGAATTGCTAAACCTGGTGCTAAAGGTAAACATAGACCTGTGGTAGGCATGCCTATTATTTCTGTTAAAATAGGAGATCATTGTTATCATGGCTTGTGTGATATGGGTGCTAGTGCTAGTGCAATACCTATTTCCTTATACAAAGAAATTATGCATGATATTGCACCAGCTGAGATAGAAGATATCGATGTTACCATTAAGCTTGCTAATAGAGATACTATTTCACTAATTGGGATTGTTAGAGACATTGAAGTCTTGTGTGGGAAGGCTAAATATCCTGCTGATTTCCTTGTTCTTGGTTCCCCTCAAGATAGCTTTTGTCCCATTATATTTGGTAGACCCTTCTTGAATACTGTTAATGCTAAGGTAGATTGCAAGAAGGATGTTGTTACTATTGGTTTGGATGATATGTCCCGTGAGTTTAATTTTTCTAAATTTCGTAGACAACCCCGTGATGAAGAATTGCCTAGTAAAGATGGAATTATTGGTCTTGCTTCTATTGTTGTGCCTCCTAATGATCCTTTAGAACAATATTTGCTAGACCATGAGAATGATATGTTTATGAATGAAAGAAGGGAAATAGATGAATTATTCTTTAAACAAGGACCCATTCGGAAACACAATTTGCCTGGTGAAATCCTAGGGGATCCTCCTCCACCCAAGGGTGATCCCATGTTTGAGCTTAAACCATTGCCTGATACTCTTAAATATGCTTACCTTGATGAAAAGAAGATATATCCTATTATTATTAGTGCTAACCTTTTCAGAGAAGGAGGAAGAAAAAATATTGAAAACTCTGAAGAAGCATCGTGCTGCTATTGGATATACTCTTGATGATCTTAAGGGCATTAGTCCCACTCTATGTCAACACAAAATAAACTTAGAGAAAGACGCCAAACCAGTTATTGATCACCAACGACGGCTGAATCCTAAGATGAAAGAAGTGGTAAGAAAAGAAATACTAAAGCTCCTTGAGGCAGGTATAATTTATCTCGTTGCTGATAGTCAGTGGGCACTAGTAGAAAAAGGGGCTTTTGTTCAGGTCTGGTCAGCCCATTAGTCCCGATTCTTCCATGAACCGGGACCAATGGATGCATTCGTCCCGGTTCGTGAGCCCAGGGGGCCGACCGTGGCCTCATGGGCATTGGTCCTGGTTCGTCTGGGTCCATTTGTCCCGGTTCTTGGCACGAACCGAGACTAATGGGCCTCACTCCTGGCCCACAAACATAGGTCCCGGTTCTTGGCTCGAACCGGCAGAGAAGGCTGGGCTTTAGTCCCGGTTCCAGCCAAGAACCGGGACCAATGAGTTTCCTATATATACCCATCGCTGATGAGCAGAGCACTCCACAGTGCTCTGTTTTTTGCTGGCCGGCGAGGAAGGGCATTTGGGTGCTCTAGCTCACCTCTTACGCATGTGAGGTGTTCGATGAAATGCCCGAGCCACATTAGTTAAGCTTTCTCCTCTCGAAGCTCGACCTCGGAGCTCCATTTTTTTCGAGATTTGTCTAGGTTTAGCGGCCCGTCATGCCCCGTCCTTGTCTTCACCGCCATCGATCGCCCGCGCCGATCTCGTCGCTGGCACCACCGTGGTGAGCCTCTTGTCCTTATCTTCTTTCTGAAAGAAAAAAAACTTACTTTAGATAGATACTTGTCTAATTTTCTTACTTTTGACACACATAATTATATATAATGCACGCAGATGAATCGGCAATGGATGTACGGTGACAGACACACCTTCGAGTACATTAAGGGCGTGCGTAAATTTCTGGAAGTGGCTGAGGCAAACAAGCAGAATGGTTTTATGTGTTGTCCATGCCCTGATTGTGGAAATACGAGGTCTTACTCTGACAAGAAAATCCTTCGCACCCACCGCTGTATAAAGGTTTCATGTCACACTATAATGTTTGGACGATGCACGGAGAAATAGGGGTTATGATGGAAGACAACGAAGAAGAAGAGGACGATGACAACTATGTGCCCCTGAATACAGTGATGCTGCGACGGGGGAAGCTGAAGATCAAGAGGAACCAGACGATGTGCCCGATGATGATCTCCGCCAGGTCATTGTTGATGCAAGGGAAAAGTGCAAAAGTGAAAAGGAGAAGCTGAAGATCGATCGCATGTTAGAGGATCACAAAAAGGGTTGTACCCCAATTGCGAAGATGGCAACACAAAGCTCAGTACCGTACTGGAATTGATGCAGTGGAAGGCAGAGAATGCTGTGCCTGACAAAGGATTTGAGAAGCTACTGGAAATATTGAAGAAGAAGCTTCCAAAGGATAACGAATTGCCTAACAGTACGTACGCAACAAAGAAGGTCGTATGCCATCTAGGATTGGAGGTGGAGAAGATACATGCATGCCCTAATGAATGCATCCTCTACCGCGGTGCGTACAAGGATTTGAACGCATGCCCGGTATGCAGTGCATTGCGGTATAAGATCATACGAGATGACCCTGGTGATGTTGAGGGCGAGCGCTGCAGGAAGAGGATTCCTGCGAAAGTGATGTGGTATGCTCATATAATACCACGGTTGAAACGACTGTTCAGGATCAAAGAGCATGCCAAGTTTATGCGATGGCACAGTGAGGACCGTAAGAAAGACAGGAAGTTGAGAGCACCCGCTGACGGGTCGCAGTGGAGAAAATCGAGAGAAAGTACTGGGCTCAGTTTGCAGGTGACCCAAGGAACGTATGGTTTGGTTTAAGAGCGGATGGCATTAATCCTTTCGGGGAGCAGAGCAGCAATCACAGCACCTGGCCCGTGACTCTATGTATGTATAACCTTCCTCCTTGGATGTGCATGAAGCAGAAGTTCATTATGATGCCAATTCTCATCCAAGGCCCTAAGCAACCCGGCAACGACATTGATGTGTACCTAAGGCCATTAGTTGAAGAACTTTTACAGCTGTGGAATGGAAATGGAGTACGTGCGTGGGATGAGCACAAAAAGGTGGAATTTAACCTGCATGGGTTGCTTTTTGTAACCATCAATGATTGGCCCGCTCTCAGTAACCTTTCAGGATAGACAAACAAGGGATACCATGCATGCACACACTGTTTAGCTGACACTGAAAGTATATACCTGGGCAGATGCAGGAAGAATGTGTACCTGGGCCATCATCAATTTCTCCCGACCAACCATCAATGTCGAAAGAAAGGCAAGCATTTCAAAGGAGAGGCATATCATCGGAAGAAGCCCGCCATGCGTACCGGTGATCACGTACTTGATATGGTCTCTGATTTACACGTAATATTTGGAAAGGGTCTCAGCGGACTAGTTGTTCCGAATGACACTGAGGGACGCACCCATGTGGAAGAAGAAATCTATATTTTGGGACGTACCCTACTTGAAAGAGCTAGAGGTACACTCTTCAGTCGACGTGATGCACGTGACGAAGAACCTTTGCGTGAACCTGTTAGGCTTCTTGGGCGTGTATGGGAAGACAAAAGATACACCTGAGGCACGAGAGGACCTGCAACGTTTGCATGAAAAAGACGGCATGCCTCCAAAGCAGTATGAAGGTCCTGCCAGCTACGCTCTTACCAAAGAAGAGAAGGAAATCTTTTTTTGAATGCCTGCTCAGTATGAAGGTCCCGACTGGCTTCTCATCGAATATAAAGGGAATAATAAATATTCCAGAGAAAAAGTTCCAGAACCTAAAGTATCATGACTTCCACGTGATTATGACCCAACTGCTTCCTGTTGCATTGAGGGGGCTTCTACCGGAAAACGTCCGACTAGCCATTGTGAAGCTATGTGCATTCCTCAAGGCAATCTCTCAGAAGGTGATCAATCCAGATATCATACCAGGGCTAAGGAGTGATGTGGCGCAATGTCTTGTCAGTTTCGAGATGGTGTTCCCACCATCCTTCTTCAAGATCATGACGCACGTCCTAGTTCATCTAGTCGACGAGATTGTCATTTTGGGCCCCGTATTTCTACACAATATGTTCCCCTTTGAGAGGTTCATGGGAGTCCTAAAGAAATATGTCCATAACTGGGCTAGGCTAGAAGGAAGAATCTCCATGGGCCATCAAACAGAGGATGTCATTGGGTTTTGTGTTGACTTCATTCCTGGACATAAGAAGATAGGTCTCCCTAAAGGCACGCTAGGAGCAGACTCAATAATATGCAGGGACGGGCGTTCTTGGTCTCAAGCACACTACACAGTTCTATAGAACTCTACCTTGGTGACCCCGTATGTCGATGAACACAAGAACAGTCTGCTCTCCAAACACCCGGAGCAGTGTGACAACTGGATTACATGTGAACACATCATGACTTTCAGCAGTTGGTTGGAAACACGTCTCAGAGGTGACAACACTGTTTGTGATGAGCTGTACTCGTTGTCCAAGGGACCATCTTCGACTGTATTGACTTACAAAGGATACGAGATAAATGGGAATACAATTTACACGATCGCTCAAGATCAAAAGAGCACCAACCAAAACAGCGGTGTTCGCTTTGATGCAGCAACCGAGAGGGGAAAGGACACATATTATGGTTACACAATGGACATATGGGAACTTGACTACGGACATGATTTTAAGGTCCCTTTGTTTAAGTGCAAATGGGTCAATCTGTCAGGAGGCGGGGTACATGTAGACCCATAGTACGGAATGACAATAGTGGATCTGAACAATCTTGGGTACACCGACGAACCGTTCGTCCTAGCCAATGATGTGGCACAGGTAATCTATGTGAAGGACATGTCTACCAAACCGAGAAAAAGAAAAGATAAGGAAGCGAATACATCATACGACGAGCCAAAGCGCCACATAGTTTCTTCAGGAAAAAGGGACATCATGGGAGTGGAGGGCAAGATAGACATGTCTGAAGATTATGAAAAGTTTAATGAAATTCTTCCCTTCAAAGTCAAGGCTGACCCAAGCATCCTGATAAACGATGAAGATTATCCATGGTTATGGTGCAATAAGTAAAGCACACAAGCGAAAAAAGTGAAGACTTTCTCTCCACAACTATTATGATGATACCATGCCAACTTTCAACCTTTTCGTAGTTCATTTGAAATGCATGTTGTAACAGACGAGTTTCCGTATGAAATCCAGATACTTCGAAAGAGATTGTCCGTTTTGTACACGAAGTGCATCCAGTTTTTGCCGTAACCCTCTCTACTTTCTTGCACATGCTATGTGGGTGAAATGATGATACCATGTCAACTTTCAACCTTTTCAGAGTTTATTTGTAGTGCTTTTCAATTTCAGGGTCTTATAGCTCAAAATAATAAGTAAATGCATACAAAATAACAAATGAAGTCAGAAAGGGTTGAAAATTGATGATGTGACTTTGAATGGTGCATTTTGAAAACAGAAAAACTATGGAGTTCAAATAAGTTCTAAAAAAATGAAATCCCTTTGTAAGAGACGAGATGAAACCCTGATACTTCGAAAGGGATTGTCCGTTTTGTACACGATGTGCATCTAGTTTTTGCCGTAACCCTCTCTACTTTCTTGCACATGCTATGTGGGTGAAATGATGATACCATGTCAATTTTCAACCTTTTCAGAGTTCATTTGTAGTGCTTTTCAATTTCAGGGTCTTATAACCCAAAATAATCAGTAAAATAACAAATAAAATAAATAAGTAATTATAAATAGAATAAAATAAACTGTAATAAAATATATATGTAGAAACAAAATAAAATAAAATAAAATAAACTTTCATAGCATAAATAAAATTTATGAAACTAAAATTATCAACGTATTTTCTGTTCAAAACATTATAAGCAACCTCTAGTATTATTGAAACATTATAAAATTGATGCAACTAAAACTATCAAAGTTTTTCTGCTCAAAATCATTCAAAGCAAAAAGAATTTTCATATAGAACTTTTTTTGTTAGAAACTTTAATAGTAGAAAGAATTATCATAAAATAAAATAAATAAGTAATTAGAAACAAAATAATATAAATAAGTATTTTGTTGTAAGGAGAAACAAAATAAACTGGGAAAAAATTAAAAAAATGCCACTTACTGGGCCACCACGGCCTGAATATGACTAGAAACCCATCCATGGGCCAGGATTCAGGCCCGCAGAAGGCCCAGCAGGCCCACGGGCATAGCAGTGCGAGATTAGGCCCAGAGGCCTACAATTCAGAGGAGTTCAATGGAGATGGCGGGGCAGGGCTTATAAACAGGTCCTGCCGCTCCTCGGCTAGCGAGGTGGGACTAAACATCCCACCGCACCGCGGCTTTGGCATGCGCATGCCTTTGGTCCCGGTTGGTAGCACCAACCGGGACTAAAGGGGGGCATTGGTCCCAGTTGGCGCCACGAACCGGGACCAAAGCCCCCCTTTAGTCCCGGTTGGTGCCACCAACCGGGAACAAAGGCCTCTGCTTCCCGCCCTTTGGGCTGCTCAAAAGAGGCTTTTGGTCCCGGTTGGTGGCACCAATAGGGACTAAAAGGGGGGCTTTGGTCCCGGTTGTTGCCACGAACCGGGACTAAAGCCTTTCCTATATAAGCCAGCACTTAGCATTTTTCAGATTTCATCGCCAGTTGCCGCCCGACGACGCCGACCCTCCTCGACGCCGCCAGGCTGCGCCGCCCTTCCCCGAGCCTGCATGCTCCCCCCAGTGAGCTCCGCCGCCCCCAGTGAGCTCTGCCCCCTCTTCTCCTGCCCTACGCCGCCGCCCCTGCACTGCCCTGCGCGCCGCCGCCACCACCGCCCCTGCCCCTGCGAGCTGCCGCCGTCGCCCCCCAGTGAGCTCCACTCCCGTTCCCCCTGCGCCTCCGCTGCGCGCTGCAGCCTTTGCCCTGTGCTGCCACCGTCGCCGCCCCTGCCCTGCTCTACCACCGCTGTCGCCCCTGCCCTGCGAGTTGCCGCCGCCACTGCCCCTGCCCCTACGCGTTGCCGTCGCCGGCCCTGCCCCTGCTTCCTAGAATTTTTTTAGGTTCATAGAATTTTTTTCCTTTAATTGTTTTCATATATATAGATGGGTGGATTGATGTATTTATATATATGGATGCATGGATGGATTGATGTGTATAGATTTTTTTTATGTACATGTCCAAAGAAAAAGGTCTATTTTTTGGTGATATGTATGTTCATATGCTCATTTAAGAAAATGTTCATATGTTACATTTAAGAAAAAAGTAAATGTATGCATGTTCATATGCAACGACTGTGCAAAGAATTATTTTTCGATGATATGAGATGAGATGAGATGTGTTTTATGGAGACGAGATGAGATGTTTGTGGAATTTTTTTTGTTCATAGAATTTACTAAGTTAAAACTAATATTAAAATTGTGTATGATCAAAGTCTTTTATGTATATGTTCATATTTAGAAGAAAAAGAAGAGGAAAAAGAAGAAGAAAATGAAGAGGAAAACAAAGAAGAAAAAGAAGGAAAAAAGAGAAGAAGAAAAAATAGAATAGATCTCATCTATTCCTTATTCTATTTTTTCTTCTTCTCCTCTATTCCTTCTTCTTCTCCTCTCTTTTTTCTTTCTTTCTTTTTTTCCTTCTTCTTCCTCTTCTTATTCTTAGTAAGTACTACTTTATTTTATTTATAGTAAGTGCTTAATTAGTAGTTGAACTGGTTGATTTAATAAAATTACTTTATTTTACTATATATAGAAGTTGTTTATTTTTAGTAAGTACTACTTTATTTTATTTATAGTAATTAAGTGCTTAGTAGTAGTTGAACTAGTTGATTTAATAAAACTACTTTATTTTACTATAGAAGTAGTTTATTTTTAGCAAGTAAATTAATAGAACTACTTTATTTTTTTAGTTCAAGCAATTATTCCCGCATCGCCGTCGACAATGCCTATCCCGCATCCTCATCGTCGACTCGGCGGAGGAGGCCAGCTTGATCAGAGGGGCCATGTCCGGGACTGGGCTCCGCCGGCTCCGCCGGGCTGGTATTGGGAGGTGCTACCTTCCATGGGGCGTAGGTTGGTGAGGAGCCAGCCCGTCGTTGACCCGATCCTTGTTTGGTGGCGGTCGCGTGGGCCAGTGACGGTGCCGAGGATTCCGGACACCGCGGAGGTGGTATGTCACCGTGTCAGCGAGGAGGACGAGCACATCCATCGCTACATGGTTGCGTTGGAGGGTAGGTTCGACAATATCTGGCAGGTTCTTTAGGGATCTCACAGGAGCGATCCTGTGATGGTTCCTTCTCTTTGGGTGTCCACCGCCCGTGCCGATACCCGTCGGGCGCTACGGTTCTAGCTGTACTAGCGATGTTATATGTAACGCCCTCGATGCGACTATAGCTCCCACGTGTCGAGGCACGAATTAGAGACATAATCGCATTGAAGGCATATGTCGCAAGTTAGGCAATCTTCACAACATCCCATGTAATATGAATAATAAAGGGGAGAACATAGTTGGCTTACACTCGCCACGTCACATCAAAGTACATAAATAACATCCATCATACAAACACTCATGGCCCGACTACGGCGCCAAAATGGAAAAGAACCCAACATGCGACAAGGCCCCGAATCAACCCCAACTGGGCACCACTAATGATCGTCAGGAAAAGACACGTAGTAATGCTGAGAGTCCTCGTCGAACTCCCACTTGAGCTCGTACTCGACACCTGGAGTGGAAACATCTAGACCTGCATCTAGAGTTAAAGTATCTGTGAGCCAAAGGGACTCAGCAATCTCGCACCCTGGCGATCAAAACTATTTAAGCTTATAGGAAGGATAGGCAGATATATGTGGAGTTGCAGCAAGCGACTAGCATATATGGTGGCTATCTTATACGCAAAAGAGAGCGAGAAGAGGAGGCAAAGCGCGAGCGAGAATCTAGAAGAACAACCTGCGCAAGCATAACTCCAACACCGTGTCCACTTCCCGGACTCCGCCGGAAAGGGGCCATCACGGTAACACACATAGTTGATTCATTTTAATTAAGTTTAATTCAAGTTATCTACAACCAGACATTAACAAATTCCCATCTGCCCATAACCGCGGGCACGACTTTCAAAAGTTCAATCCCTGCAGGGGAGTCCCAACTTAGCCCATGACAAGCTCTCACGGTCAACGAAGGAATAGACCTCCTCCCAAGACGTTCCGATCAGACTCGGTATCTCGGTAACTCAAGACACTTCGACAGGTTAAAACAAGACCAGCAACACCGCCCGAATGTGCCGACAAATCCTGATAGGAGCTGCACATATCTCTTTCTCAGGGCACACTCAGATGAGCAAGACGTCGAGTAGGCCAGCCCAGAGTTGCCCCTGGTAGCCCCGGACATCGCTCGGTGGGACCAACACTCAGAGGAGCACTGCCCGGGGGGGGGGGGGGGTAAAATAAGATGACCCATGAGTCTGCAGAACCCAAGGGAAAGAAAAGGGCTAGGTGGCAAATGGTAAGACCAATGTTGGGCATTGCTGGAAAAGCTTTAATCAAGGAGAAATATCAAGGGGTTCCCATTATAACCCAACCGCGCAAGGAACGCAAAATCCGGGAACATAACACCGATATGACGGAAACTAAGGCGGCAAGAGTGGAACAAAACACTAGGCGAGAGGCCGAGCCTTCCACCCTTTACCAATTATATAGAGGCATTAAGATAACATAGCAATATAATGATATCCCAACGAGTAAATAAATGTTCCAACAAGGAACGCTTCCAATCTTCACCTGCAACTAGCAACGCTATAAGAAGGGCTGAGCAAAGCGGTAACATAGCCAATCAACGGTTTGCTAGGACAAGGTGGGTTAGAGGTTTGACATGGCAATTGGGAGGCTGACAAGCAAAAGGTTGGCATCGTAGCATTGGCATAGGAAAGAGCGAGCAAACTAGCATAGCAAAGATAGTAGTGATTTCGAGGGTATGATCATCTTGCCTGCACAGTTGTCAGAGTTGACTGGATCCTCACAAGCAAACTCAACGGGCTCCTCGGTAGCGAACTCGTCTCCTGGCTCTACCCAAACAAGACAAACAAGCAACAAAGATACAATCAACCACGTGCAAACACAAACAACACAATGCAAAGATGACATGCTATGCGGGATGCGATGCGGGATGCAAATTGCAAGATATGATAGGAAATGCATGAACCTGGCCTCAACTTGGAATCCCAAGTGTTCCACTGGAAAGATGAGATGAAATCGCTTGAAAACGATATAAAGATCATTGGAATCGGAGTTACGGTTTGGAAATGGCAAGCGTTTCAAAAATGACACCGGTCTGCGATTTACAGTAAGTAGGCATCTAAATGCAATGAAAGGAACATGCTACAGCCACCAAACATGACAACAAAATACATGGCAGGGATGTACACAAGATGCTTAACAAAAGACTAGCACTGATCCACGGCCAATTCACCCATTACGAGGTTCGAACAAGCATGGCAAAAACGCAAGTGCAAAACAAATTTCAGACTTAGTGAAATTAACACTTGTCTGAAATTTCAGATCACGAAGCCCTCTTCGGAGCAGCAAAACAACATGATACATGACCTGATTAAGACAAGTAAGAACATGACATGGAGTTACTCAACAAGCTTAACAAAAGACCCAAAGTGACCTGGGGCCAAAAGGGTTCACAAAATATACTAACGGGCACACGAACATAGCTAAAACACAATCAGTTTTTAGACTTAGTGAAAACTTAGACATGTTGAAATATAACTCACGAAGGCATGTAAACGAGCTCGATGCACTCACCACGGTGCAAGTCATGTCAAGGCAAGCATACATCCATAAAGAAGGCACAAAATACAAGCTAGACATGGCAAGAACAATGGCATAGCATGCACGGATCAACTTCAATAACATCGGCAAAATCGCAAACGAGTTGACGATCTACCCAGATTCACCATGAAGCAAAAGTAGAGCTCGATTGACTCAAGCTAGGGTGCTCCATAATTGCAAACAAAGACATGGATGGATAGAGCATAACATGATTAACAAAACTCCTTTACTGATCATCCTCAAAAGAGGCACGGATCACTAGGAAACAAGCTGAACATATGGCATCATGAACTAAATAATCCCAGACTTAGTGAAAACTACTAAGTCCCTGAAAACAGATTTACCGGGTGCCTCACTTTGCAAGCTTGCACAAGTCACCACACACATCCTAAAAATGCATGGGTTGCACCTCTGGAAAGAAGACAAAATCCTTAACAAAACATATGAAGGACTCACAGGCATAGCATGCACACAATAATCATGGCAAAAATGACAAAAGTCTAAGATGAACTAGCAGATCTGACAATTAACTCACGAAGCCTCCTTCTAACAGCATTTTGGGCATCAAGATGAACTCAAATGAAAATGATGCAATGGAACGAAATGATGTACTCGTCGAGACGAACATTTGGTATACTATATGTCCAAATCGGAGCTAAAGATGCAAAGTTACGGGGCCTCGAACATGTGCATATGAAGCAAAAATCTAGGGACTTGGAACAAAAAAAATAACCCCGCGGATTAGGGTTACTGTAGCAACCGCGGATCTTGATCGGGCGTGGGCGCTCGCCGGCGACGATGGCGGTGGCGGCCGGACGGAGGGGAGGCGAGGCCGGGGCCGGCCGTGGACGGGCGGCGGCGGCCCGGCACCGGAGCCGAGGCGACGAGGTGGCGGCGGCTGACGGCCCGCGGCGGCGCGCCGGAGTGGCGGCGACGGCCGGAGGCAGGAGGCAGCACGGGGAGCGCGGCGGGGTTCGGTGGCGCCAGCCACCAGCGCTGGAGAGGGCTGCGGCGAACGAGGCAGGAGGCGGCGGGCGGATCGGGCCGCGCGGGGGCCCGACTTGGGCTCCGCGGGCCGGCGGCTGTTGGCGGCGGAGAGCGACACGTGGCGGCGCTAGGTTGGTCGGTGGCGGCGGCGTGAGTTGTCCGGTCGGGTCTGACACGTCTGGCCGGCGCGAGGGAATTTTAGGGTTTCGGGGAGGAAGAAGAGATCCGAAAACGGGGGGTGTATATATAGGCATAAGTGGAGCTAGGAGAGTCCAAATGAGGTGCGGTTTTCGGCCACGCGATCGTGATCAAACGCTCTAGGACATGGAGAAGAGTTTGGTGGGTTTTGGGCCAAATTGGAGGGGTGTTGGGCTGCAACACACACGAGGCCTTTTCGGTCCCTCGGTTAACCGTTGGAGTATCAAACGAAGTCCGAATGATACGAAACTTGACAGGCGGTCTACCGGTAGTAAACCAAGGCCGCTTGGCAAGTCTTGGTCCAATCCGGAAATGTTTAATCCCCACACATGAAAGAAAGCTAGAAATGACCATCGGAGGAGAACGAAGCGCCGGAATGCAAAACGGACAACGGGGAAAATGCTCGAATGCATGAGATGAACACGTATGCAAATGCAATGCACATGAGACATGATATGAGATGCATGACAAAGACAACAACACACAGAGACAAAACCCGAACTCGAGGAAATAAATATAACTTAATGCCGGAAACGGCAAGAGTTCGAGTACAAATTGGGAAAGTTACATCCGGGGTGTTAAAACACTCCACCACTACGAAAAGATCTCGTCCCGAGATCTAGGACTGAAAGAACTCCGGGTACTCAGAATGGAGGTGATCCTCGTGTTCCCAGGTAGCTTCACGTTCGGAATGGTGTGACCACTTGACTTTGAGAAATTTGATCGACTTGTTGCGAGTCTTGCGTTCAGTCTCTTCAAGAATAGCAACTGGATGTTCACGATAAGAGAGATCTTCTTGGAGCTCAATGTCCTCGAAGTTGACTGTGCGGTCAGGAGTCTTGAAGCACTTTCGAAGCTGAGAGACGTGGAACACATCATGAACATTTGCAAAGTTTGAAGGAAGCTCGAGTTGATAGGCGAGGTCGCCTCTCTTGCTGACAATCTTGAAAGGTCCCACATATCTAGGGGCAAGCTTCCCTTTGATACCGAAGCGACGAGTACCTTTCATAGGAGAGACACGGAGGTAAACATGATCTCCGATCTCGAAAGCCAAATCACGGTGCTTACTATCATAGTAGCTCTTCTGGCGGGATTGGGCTGCTTTGAGGTTATCACGAATGACTTTGCACATTTCTTCTGCTTCTATGATTAAGTCATTACCCAGCAGCTGACGTTCACCGGTTTCAGACCAGTTGAGCGGGGTACGGCACTTCCTACCATATAGAATTTCAAATGGGGCCTTGCCCGAACTTGCTTGAAAACTGTTATTGTAGGAGAATTCAGCGTAAGGAAGACAGTCCTCCCACTTCATGCCGAAGGAGATCACACAAGCCCTGAGCATATCTTCAAGAATCTGGTTGACACGCTCGACTTGACCGCTTGTTTGAGGATGGAAAGCAGTGCTGAAGCGGATGTTGGTACCCATGGCCTTCTGAAAAGAATCCCAAAACTTGGAGGTAAAGATGCTGCCACGGTCTGAAGATATCACTTGAGGAATACCGTGCAGAGAGACAATTCGAGAGGTATAGAGTTCCGCCAATTGAGCTGCAGTGATCGACTCTTTGATAGGCAGAAAATGAGCCACTTTGGTGAGCTTGTCGATGACAACGAATATAGCATCATTGCCACGCTTGGACTTTGGAAACCCAGTTACGAAGTCCATTTCAATGTGATCAAACTTCCATTCTGGAATGGCAAGAGGTTGGAGGAGACCAGCTGGCCTTTGGTGTTCTGCCTTCACTCTTCTGCAGACGTCACACTCATTCACGAATTGAGCGATCTCGCGCTTCATTCGAGTCCACCAATAAGCTTGCTTGAGGTCCTGATACATCTTCGTGCTCCCAGGGTGGATGGAGAGGAGAGAATTGTGAGCCTCGTTCATGATCACTTTACGGAGGTCATCTTTGGGCAAAACAATACGATCCTCGAAGAAGAGAGTGTCCTTGTCATCAAGGCGGTAGCACTTGTACTTGGACTGACTCTTGGCAATCCCAATCTTCACCTTTTTCACCATAGCATCAAGAAGCTGGGCTTGGCGAATCTGGTCTTCTAAGGTAGGAGAGACTTGAAGGTTGGCGAGGAAACATTGAGGAACAACTTGCAGATTCAGTTTGCGGAAAGCTTCACAAAGCTCGGGTTGATAAGGCTTAAGAATCAAACTGTTGCAAGAGGCCTTTCTGCTCAAAGCGTCAGCAATCACATTGGCCTTGCCTGGAGTATACTCAATACTCGGATTATACTCTTGAATCATTTCGACCCATTGAGTTTGCCTGAGGTTGAGATTAGGCTGAGTGAAGATGTACTTGAGACTCTTGTGATCAGTGAAAATGTCCACTTTTCTCCTAATAGAAGATGTCTCCAAGTCAAAAGAGCATGCACAACTGCCGCCAACTCGAGATCATGAGTGGGGTAGTTCTTCTCATTAGGCTTCAACTGGCGAGATGTATAAGCAACAACTTTCTTCTCTTGCATCAAAACTGCGCCAAGACCTTGGAGAGAGGCATCACAAAAGTCCTCGTACGGCTTGGATTCATCAGGCGGAGTCAGAACTGGAGCAGTGATCAATTTCTCTTTCAAAGTGTTGAAAGCAATATCACACTCCGGAGACCAAACGTACTTGACGTGCTTCTGAAGAAGATTTGAGAGAGGCTTCGCGATCTTAGAAAAGTTTTCAACGAATCTTTGGCAATAGCTTGCGAGACCGAGAAAACTGCGGAGTTGCTTCACGTTCTGAGGAGGTTCCCAATTCACAATTGCAGACACCTTCTCAGGATTCACGGAAATGCCCTTGGCAGAGATGATATGACCAAGATAAAGAACCTCATCAAGCCAAAATTCGCACTTGGAGAACTTGGCGTAGAACTGATGTTCTCTGAGCTTATCAAGAACCACACTCAAGTGCTTGGCATGATCTTCCTTGTTCTTCGAGAAAACCAGAATGTTGTCGAGATAGACCAAAACGAAGTCATTGGTGTAGGCGTTGAAGATGAAGTTCATCATGCGAAAGAACGTCGGAGGAGCGTTGGCGAGGCCAAAAGACATGACAGTGTATTCATATGAACCAAAGCTTGTTCTGAATGTTGTCTTGGGAATATCTTCTTCACGAATGCAAATCTGGTGATAACCCATACGGAGATCAAGCTTGGAGAATACTTGAGCACCTTTGAGTTGTTCGAACAGTTCATTGATGTTGGGAAGTGGGTATTTGTTCTTGATGGTCTTCTTGTCACTGGACGGTAATCAACACAAAGTCGGTCCGTTCCATCCTTCTTCTTCACAAAAAGAACACCACAACCCCACGGAGAGGAGCTAGGCCGGATGAGACCCATTCTTTCTTGCTCATCGAGTTGCTTCTTCAGCTCCTTCAACTCTTCAGGTCTGAGCTTGTAAGGAAGTTTGCACATAGGTTCCGTGCCAGGCTCAAGTTCAATAACGAATTCAACTGGCCGGTGCGGAGGCATTCCTGGGAGCTCTTCTGGAAAGACGTCTTGATATTCGCAAACGACTGGAATTTGCGAGATGGCATCCAATTCACCCTTCTCATTGAGAGAAAACAGACGGATGGTATCCTCACGAGCGGCAAAGACAATTACATCCTCAGACGAATGAGTCAATTGAATCTGCCTGGCTGCACAATCAAGCTGAGCCTTGTGCTTAGAAAGCCAATCCATTCCGAGAAT
This sequence comes from Triticum aestivum, assembly GCF_018294505.1. Classification (NCBI taxonomy): domain Eukaryota; kingdom Viridiplantae; phylum Streptophyta; class Magnoliopsida; order Poales; family Poaceae; genus Triticum; species Triticum aestivum. The sequence continues at coordinate 30,859,328 of NC_057812.1, forward strand.
AAGATCAATATCCGAGTTACCAAGCACCATAGGAGAAGAAAGGAACTTGTAGTCGCCCAATGTGATAGTAACATCCGGAGCCATCATTTTGGTGTTCATGAACAAACCCGGAGAAGAAACCGCTATCGGCTTAGGCAAATCAATAGTATGCACATCATGCATGGATGCAAAAGGCTTCGACAAAAATGATAAAGATGCACCAGTGTCAAAAAGAACTCTTGCGGGAATGTCATTAACAGGAAGGTTACCCATGATCACATCTGGTGATTCCTCTGCCTGAGCTGCATTCAGCAAGTTGACCTTGGCGGACTTGGGGTTATGCTTGACCACAGCTGTACTTGCCGATCTGAAGGGAGGAGGAGGAGGAAGACGCCTCTGGTTGAAACACTTGTTGGCATAGTGACCCTTCTGTTGGCACTTGTTGCACGTGACCTCTGAAAGCGGACGGTGATACGGAGCACTCGATCTTGGAGCTTGAGACGAAGTCTTGTTCTGAAAGCCAGGGTTGGGTGGGTGGGAAGAACCACTGCCACCTTTGCTCTTATGCTAAAACGGCTGACGGAACGGAGGAGGAGGAAGCCAAAACTTCTGCTGCTTGGCCACTTGAGTAGAGGAAGAAGGAGTAGCATCTCTGACTCGCTTCTTGGAAGCATCACACCTCACTGAGCAGCCTCTTGCTTCAGTGCCATGTTGTAGAACTCATCGTATCTCAACGGCTCAAAGAGGACAAGAGCGAGCTGAATATCTTCTCTGAGACCACCCCTGAACTGGTATATCATGCTCTTCTCATCAGGGACGTCCTTCTTGGCAAAGCGGGCGAGCTTCTGGAACAACTTGTTGTAGTCATAGACAGACAAAGAGCCTTGCTTCAGATTGCGGAATTCCTCACGCTTGCTTTCAACCACACTCTGCGGAAAATGATGAGCTCGGAAATCTCGACGGAAATCATCCCAAGTGATAACACGTCCACCTCTGGAGTCCTTGTACTGCTGGAACCATTCTGCAGCTTGATCTTTGAGTTGGAAGGAAGCGAACTTCACAAAGTCCTCAGGCCTGACGTTACTGCACTCGAAATGCTTACACAGATCCACAAGCCAATCGTCAGCATCGGTTGCCTCAACACAATTGCTGAAAGTCTTTGGCCCGTTAGCAAGAAACTGGTTGAGTGTAGCAAAGTGACTCTGATTGCTGCCTTGATTCCCTTGACTGCCTTGATTGCGCTCTTGGAGAATTTGCATGATCAGCTGAGTGTTTGCATTGGTTGCGGCCATCACAGCTTGCCATGCCTCTGGAGCAGGTGGAGGCGGTGGCGGATCTTGATTCTGGTTCTGACTGGTGCTCTTAGCGGGAGCCATGCTGAAGAGGTTGACCACCGTTAGCACATAGACAGATAAATGAAGCTGAAACCAACGGAATGACAATTGCAACATAAAGTCTTCACATCCGAACAAAATGAACGAATGCATTCCTCTTCAATGGTCACATATCCACAAATTGAGAAGCCACGTAGAATTAAGGTAGAGAAATAAATCAACAAGGTACGGATCAAGAACGAATAATCGGTAAGAAATCCCAATCTCAAACCAATATCCGTGGAAGAAGAACTAGAGCTACGAGAATTCCCACCTATGAAACTCCCGAACCTTTCCGGTTATGCAATCAGGTGTTGGGGATACAGGGGAAGCATAATTTCTCACCCAAACTAGCAAATCCTACATCCAGCTGTATCCATCCTTTAACACATAACCAAGAAAACTTCGGAAACCATCTACCTCAACCTTCGAAAAGCATCCGTTATACAAGTTATGGCGATACTCCCGAACTCCCGCCCCAGTACTGGGTGGCGTCGAGGTTATCTCACCAACGAACTGCATAAAAGAGATTTTCGATGTCGGCGAACATATCTCAAGTATTCCAGAATTGCAACGATAAAATTATGATGACAACACCTCAGAGCTCAACTCCCCGGGACACTTCCACTAAACCCCTGACAGGAGGCACCAAGACAATGTTCTCATCATAAGCCATCGGAATGATTCCAAGATACTCGCGTGATCCTAAATTTTTTTTAGTGAAATTTGAGAAGAGAAGAGTCAAAACTCTATGTCAGGATGCCTTACCAGAGCGATGAGGAGACTGGGGAGTAAAAAGAATTCCTAAGCTCTCCGATATATAATTCCTAAATGACTCAAAACATTTTTTTCTAGACACAACTCGGCTGCTAAAACGATCAAGCAATAGGGCTCCTAAGGTCGAGGAAGGCTCTGATTACCAACTTGTAACGCCCTCGATGCGACTATAGCTCCCACGTGTCGAGGCACGACTTAGAGACATAATCGCATTGAAGGCATATGTCGCAAGTTAGGCAATCTTCACAACATCCCATGTAATATGAATAATAAAGGGGAGAACATAGTTGGCTTACACTCGCCACGTCACATCAGAGTACATAAATAGCATCCATCATACAAACACTCATGGCCCAACTACGGCGCCAAAATGGAAAAGAACCCAACATGTGACAAGGCCCCGAATCAACCCCAACTGGGCACCACTACTGATCGTCAGGAAAAGACACGTAGTAACGCTGAGAGTCCTCGTCGAACTCCCACTTGAGCTCGTACTCGACACCTGGAGCGGAAACATCTGGACCTGCATCTGGAGTTATAGTATCTGTGAGCCACAGGGACTCAGCAATCTCGCACCCTCGCGATCAAAACTATTTAAGCTTATAGGAAGGATAGGCAGATATATGTGGAGCTGCAGCAAGTGACTAGCATATATGGTGGCTATCTTATACGCAAAAGAGAGCGAGAAGAGGAGGCAAAGCGCAAGCGAGAATCTAGAAGAACAACCTGCGCAAGCATAACTCCAACACCGTGTCCACTTCCCGGACTCCGCCGGAAAGGGGCCATCACGGTAACACACACGGTTGATTCATTTTAATTAAGTTTAATTCAAGTTATCTACAACCGGACATTAACAAATTCCCATCTGCCCATAACGGCGGGCACGACTTTCGAAAGTTCAATCCCTGCAGGGGAGTCCCAACTTAGCCCATGACAAGCTCTCACGGTCAACGAAGGAATAGACCTCCTCCCAAGATGTTCCGATCAGACTCGGTATCTCGGTAACTCAAGACACTTCGACATGTTAAAACAAGACTAGCAACACCGCCCGAATGTGCCGACAAATCCTGATAGGAGCTGCACATATCTCTTTCTCAGGGCACACTCAGATGAGCAAGACGTCGGGTAGGCCAGCCCAGAGTTGCCCCTGGTAGCCCCGGACATCGCTCAGTGGGACCAACACTCAGAGGAGCACTGGCCCGGGGGGTAAAATAAGATGACCCATGAGTCTGCAGAACCCAAGGGAAAGAAAAGGGCTAGGTGGCAAATGGTAAGACTAATGTTGGGCATTGCTGGAAAAGCTTTAATCAAGGCGAAATATCAAGGGGTTCCCATTATAACCCAACCGCGTAAGGAACGCAAAATCCGGGAACATAACACCGATATGACCGAAACTAAGGCGGCAAGAGTGGAACAAAACACTAGGCGAGAGGCCGAGCCTTCCACCCTTTACCAATTATATAGAGGCATTAAGATAACATAGCAATCTAATGATATCCCAACGAGTAAATAAATGTTCCAACAAGGAACGCTTCCAATCTTCACCTGCAACTAGCAACGCTATAAGAGGGGCTGAGCAAAGCGGTAACATAGCCAATCAACGGTTCACTAGGACAAGGTGGGTTAGAGGTTTGACATGGAAATTGGGAGGCTGACAAGCAAAAGGTAGGCACCGTAGCATTGGCATAGCAAAGAGCGAGCAAACCAGCATAGCAAAGATAGTAGTGATTTCGAGGGTATGATCATCTTGCCTGCACAGTTGTCAGAGTTGACTGGATCCTCACAAGCAAACTCAACGGGCTCCTCGGTAGCGAACTCGTCTCCCGGCTCTACCCAAACAAGACAAACAAGCAACAAAGATACAATCAACCACGTGCAAACTCAAACAACACAATGCAAAGATGACATGCTATGCGGGATGCGATGCGGGATGCAAATTGCAAGATATGACAGGAAATGCATGAACCTGGCCTCAAGTTGGAATCCCAAGTGTGCCACTGAAAAGATGAGATGAAATCGCTTGAAAACAATATAAAGATCATTGGAATCGGAGTTACGGTTTGGAAATGGCAAGCGTTTCAAAAATGACACCGGTCTGTGATTTACAGCAAGTAGGCATCTAAATGCAATGAAAGGAACATGCTACAGCCACCAAACATGGCAACAAAATACATGGCAGGGATGCACACAAGATGCTTAACAAAAGACTAGCACTGAGCCACGGCCAATTCATCCATTACGAGGTTCAAACAAGCATGGCAAAAACGCAAATGCAAAACAGATTTCAGACTTAGTGAAATTAACAGTTGTCTGAAATTTCAGATCACGAAGCCCTCTTCGGAGCAGCAAAACAACATGATACATGACCTGATTAAGACAAGTAAGAACATGGCATGGAGCTACTCAACAAGCTTAACAAAAGACCCAAAGTGACCTGGGGCCAAAAGGGTTCACAAAATATACTAACGGGCACACGAACATAGCTAAAACACAATCAGTTTTCAGACTTAGTGAAAACTTAGACATGCTGAAATATAACTCACGAAGGCATGTAAACGAGCTCGATGCACTCACCACGGTGCAAGTCATGGCAAGGCAAGCATACATCCATAAAGAAGGCACAAAATACAAGCTAGACATGGCAAGAACAATGGCATAGCATGCACGGATCAACTACAATAACATCGGCAAAATCGCAAACGAGTTGACGATCTGCCCAGATTCACCATGAAGCAAAAGTAGAGCTCAATTGACTCAAGCTAGGGTGCTCCATAATTGCAAACAAAGACATGGATGGATAGAGCATAACATGATTAACAAAACTCCTTTACTGATCATCCTCAAAAGAGGCACGGATCACTAGGAAACAAGCTGAACATATGGCATCATGAACTAAATAATCCCAGACTTAGTGAAAACTACTAAGTCCCTGAAAACAGATTTACCGGGTGCCTCACTTTGCAAGCTTGCACAAGTCACCACACACATCCTAAAAATGCATGGGTTGCACCTCTGGAAAGAAGACAAAATCCTTAACAAAACATATGAGGGACTCACAAGCATATCATGCACACAATAATCATGGCAAAAATGACAAAAGTCTAAGATGAACTAGCAGATCTGACAATTAACTCACGAAGCCTCCTTCTAACAGCATTTTGGGCATCAAGATGAACTCAAATGAAAATGATGCAATGGAACGAAATGATGTACTCGTCGAGACGAACATTTGGTATACTATATGTCCAAAGCGGAGCTACGGATGCAAAGTTACGGGTCCTCGAACATGTGCATATGAAGCAAAAATCTAGGGACTTGGAACAAAAAAAAACAACCCCGCGGCGGCGGACGAGGCAGGAGGCGGCGGGCGGATCGGGCCGCACGGGGGCTGGACTTGGGCTCTGCGGGCCGGCGGCTGTTGGCGGCGGAGGGCGACACGTGGCGGCGCTGGGTTGGTCGGCGGCGGCGGCGCGAGTTGTCCGGTCGGGTCGGACACGTCCGGCCGGCGCGAGGGAATTTTAGGGTTTCGGGGAGGAAGAAGAGATCCGAAAATGGGGGGTGTATATATAGGCATAAGTGGAGCTAGGAGAGTCCAAATGAGGTGCGGTTTTCGGCCACGCGATCGTGATCGAACGCTCTAGGACATGGAGCAGAGTTTGGTGGGTTTTGGGCCAAATTGGAGGGGTGTTGGGCTGCAACACACACGAGGCCTTTTCGGTCCCTCGGTTAACCGTTGGAGTATCAAACGAAGTCCAAATGATACGAAACTTGACAGGCGGTCTACCGGCAGTAAACCAAGGCCGCTTGGCAAGTCTCGGTCCAATCCGGAAATGTTTAATCCCCACACACGAAAGAAAGCTAGAAATGACCATCGGAGGAGAACAAAGCGCCGGAATGCAAAACGGACAATGGGGAAAATGCTCGAATGCATGAGATGAACACGTATGCAAATGCAATGCACATGAGACATGATACGAGATGCATGACAAAGACAACAACACATGGAGACAAAACCCGAACCCGAGGAAATAAATATAGCTTAATGCCGGAAACGGCAATAGTTAGAGTACAAATTGGGAAAGTTACATCCGGGGTGTTACATTATATGTATGATAGTATTCAAGGTGTATTAGTGATAATATTCGACGATGTACGGACGCAAGAGATGATGTACTTTTGCTTATAATTGAATGCATCCTAATTTTAATACTACTTTATTTTGCGATTTGATTTTGCTTATTGAATGCTCAAATTGGAAAACTACTCCTACTTTGAATGCTAAAATTGGAGGGCACTATGCAAGGCGTATGCATATGATTAGTTGATAGCTTATAGGGTTTTTGTTGTCGTAGAAATCTAGGAGCCCCCCTCCATCATCCCCGCCATCGTCCCCGTCACCGACCCCCTCCGACCTCGAGGTGAGACCAGCCAAATCCTTTTTTTAGAAAGATAATTAAATGATATTTCAGGTTGACTTTAAGTGTGTCGAGTCTCCACCATATATGAGAGGACAAAGAAGCCCGACTGTTGTTGTGGGGGTCGTTTCTCCTTATTCTCCGGGTGCTAGACCTTTGTTATGCACTAGGGGAAGAAGGAGTAACGACCATCACCGACGGTCGCAAATGTCAGAGAGGAATCAGTGAGGGAGAGTTCCACCATATATATATATATATATATATATATATATATATATATATATATATATATATATGAGAGGACGAAGAATCTCGACTGTTGTCGTGGGGGTCGCTTCTCCTTCGTTCCCGTGTGCTAGACATTTTGGTGTAATGCACTCGGGGACAAGTGAGGAGCGACCATCACCGAGATTCGAATATATACACCACGTGAGCTGAGAGTTTTCAAGAAAAGATTCGACAGACCGATAGTCAACCCGTGATGAATAATAATGATCTAATTTAGTTTTTGTAGTACATATATTTAATTGTACAAGTTTAATCTTTGAATATATGAACGTAGGAAAAGTCATCATCAGACGACCAAAGTCTCCCGGGGGAGTGCAGCTGGTGCCACGACGATCGAGGTCTGTGCGACATGCCTCACCTGGACGATGATCGGCGCTTCAGCATTAAGCTCGAGGAGACCTTCGATGTTGAAACGGTACGCAACGACGACAAGTGTTTTTTCGTAATTAAGCATGACTACAACTATTTCAACGTGTAATTCTCATCTTTTACAATTCGAGTAGCTTATCCCATGCCATGCAAGGCGCTATGTCTTGGAGAGGATGGGTTTTGAAGACCATGAAAGTTTTGAAACAAAGAATATTCACCTAAGGACTCATCATGATGTGGATTTTGAAGTAAAGTTGTACAATTCTGAGAGCGTAACCCATTTTGGTTGCAAAAAATGGGAAGCACTTTGCAAGATGTATGGTTTTGATGAGGGTATAATTGTCACCATGGATCTTGGTGATCCTGAAATCGATCAACACAATATGGACATTTGGGTCCTTCTTGATACACCTCCAATTCTACCGCTATGTGAGTTTAGTTTCTCAAACATAGTTATTAGCTAATTTATATTGTTTATTTCAAAATAGTTGACAACTCATTTCCATTGACAGCTTATTTTCATTCTTCAAAGAATGTGCGGGAGATGGTAGACAAAACCCACTACACCGATGGCTCCGAATTAACTTACAAGGAGAAAAATCATCTGATCGGATTTTGTACTGACATTGAGAATTACAATATCTACAATCAAACTCCTCAACATTATGGTCAATACGTGCCACTAGTGCATGTGTTCAACTACGGTAACTACCATGGAGATACCCATGTAAGATTTTTTACTATTACGACATCCATGCATCTTTTGCATACTTCTAAAACTAGTACAACATTGCTAACTATGAAGTTATTACTATGTTTTTCAACAGATAATCCCAGAGAATTGTGTGCCTCATTTGATGTATCAGAAAGGTTGCCTTAATGTTTTGAACATACAGCCAGGTCATCCTACGAATCTCAACTGTCCATACCAGATTTCTAAAAGGAATGGAGACATGCAAATCAAAGGATGGAAAAAATGTATGGACAATCGTAAGGAGGTTCTTGGAAGCAAAAGGAAGCGAAGCGCAAGAATTGGAGACAGGATGATCTCCATTCTCCATAATGGAGAGTCAGGGTCTATATTGTTTTATGCTATTTTACCTTAAAGAGGGTATTTAGGTCCTAATTAATACTGATGATCATGTGCTAAGAACAATTAAGTAGGGTTGGTTCGATGACTACGAGGATGATGATCGTATGACTTGTTATTAATAACGAGTAGAAGTTGTATGATGATGATTAGTAGACTTGTTATTATATATGATGATGCATGTGATGCAAGCATGAAGAGTTATTATATATCAGCGGGTGAAATGAACATGGATTGGATTGAAGTGAAGGCAACATGCATGTGGTGCATGTCGAAAGTAGTACAATCCAAACTTGATCAAGTTAGGATTAGTATTACTTTCGACATGCACCACATGTTGCCTCACTTCAATCTAAGTCATGTTTAGGCATAGTAGTAGCAGTAGCACGGAGATAACAAAGGACACATCCTATTAGCTACCTATACCAACCTAAATTAACCCCCAAAACCCCTAAACCACCTCCTTTCAAAAAAAACCAGCCCCTAAAATGCCGAGGCGTGGAAGCTTATTGGTCCCGGTTGGTGCTACCAACCGGGACCAAAGGCCCTCGTGCCTGGGCTCACCGGAGTGGCCACGTGGAGGCCCATTTGTCCCAGTTGGTATAAGAACTGGGAATAAAGGCCTATGGCATTAGTACCGACCCTTTAGTCCCGGTTCCCCAACCGGGACAGATGGGCCTTATGAACCAGGACAAATGGCCCTTTTCTACTAGTGGGTAAGTCCTGTCCATTGTGTCCCTAAGAAGGGAGGTATCACCGTTGTTCCTAATGGTAAAGATGAATTGATCCCACAAAGAATTATTACAGGTTATAGGATGGTAATTGATTTCCGCAAATTAAATGAAGCTACTAAAAAAGATCATTACCCTTTGCCTTTTATTGATCAAATGCTAGAAAGATTGTCCAAACATACACATTTTTGCTTTCTAGATGGTTACTCTGGCTTCTCTCAAATACCTGTGTCAGCTGATGATCAAGAAAAGACCACTTTTACTTGCCCTTTCGGTACTTTTTCTTATAGAAGTATGCCTTTTGGTTTATGTAATGCACCTGCTACCTTTCAAAGATGCATGATGGCTATATTTTCTGACTTTTGTGAAAAGATATGTGAGGTTTTCATGGACGATTTTCTCGGTTTATGGATCCTATTTTGATGATTTCTTGAGCAACCTTGATCGAGTTTTGCAGAGATGTGAAGAAACTAATCTTGTCTTGAACTGGGAGAAGTGCCACTTTATGGTTAATGAAGGTATTGTCTTGGGGCATACAATTTCTGAAAGAGGTATTGAAGTTGATAAAGCTAAAGTCGATGCTATTGAAAAGATGCCATGTCCCAAGGACATTAAAGGTATAAGAAGCTTCCTTGGTCACGCCGGTTTTTATAGTAGGTTCATTAAGGACTTCTCAAAAATTTCTCGGCCTCTGACTAACCTATTACAAAAAGATATTCCTTTTGTCTTTGATGATGATTGTGTAGAAGCATTTTAAATACTTAAGAAAGCCCTAATTTCTGCACCTATTGTTCAGCCACCTGATTGGAATTTACCCTTTGAAATTATGTGTGATGCTAGTGATTATGTTGTAGGTGCTGTTCTAGGGCAAAGAGTTGATAAGAAATTAAATGTTATTCAATATGCTAGTAAAACTCTAGACAATGCCTAGAGAAATTATGCTACCACTGAAAAGGAATTCTTAGCAGTTGTATTTGCTTGTGATAAGTTCAGACCTTATATTGTTGATTCTAAAGTAACTATTCACACTGATCATGCTGCTATTAAATACCTTATGGAAAAGAAAGATGCTAAACTTAGACTTATTAGATGGGTTCTACTGCTACAAGAATTTGATTTGCATATTATTGATAGAAAGGGAGCTGAGAACCCCGTTGCAGACAACTTGTCTAGGTTAGAAAATGTTCTTGATGACCCACTACCAATTGATGATAGCTTTCCTGATGAACAATTAAATGTCATAAATGCTTCTTGAACTGCTCCATGGTATGCTGATTATGCTAATTATATTGTTGCTAAATTTATACCACCTAGTTACACATACCAGCAAAAGAAAAAGTTCTTCTATAATTTGAGACATTACTTTTGGGATGACCCACATCTTTATAAAGAAGGAGTAGATTGTATTATTATACGTTGTGTACCTGAGCATGAACAGGAACAAATCCTACGCAAGTGTCACTCCGAGGCTTATGGAGGACACCATGCTGGAGATAGAACTGCACATAAGGTATTAAAATCCGGGTTTTATTGGCCCACTCTCTTCAAGGATGCCCATAAGTTTGTCTTGTCTTGTGATGAATGTCAAAGAATTGGTGATATTATTAGACGTCAAGAAATGCCTATGAATTATTCACTTATTATTGAACCATTTGATGTTTGGGGCTTTAACTATATGAGACCTTTTCCTTCCTCTAACGGGTATACTCATATTTTAGTTGTTGTTGATTACGTTACTAAGTGGGTAGAAGCTATTCCAACTAGTAGTGCTGATCATAACACCTCTATTAAGATGCTTAAAGAAGTTATTTTTCCGAGGTTTGGAGTCCCTAGATATTTAATTACTGATGGTGGTTCACATTTTATTCATGGTGCTTTTCGTAAAATGCTTGCTAAGTATGATGTTAATAATATAATTGCATCTCCTTATCACCCACTGTCTAGTGGTCAAGTAGAATTGAGTAACTGAGAGCTCAAATTAATTTTGCAAAAGTCTGTTAATAGATCTAGAAAGAATTGGTCCAAGAAACTTGATGATGCATTATGGGCTTATAGAACTGCATATAAAAATCCTATGGGTATGTCTCCGTATAAAATGGTTTATGGTAAAGCATGTCACTTACCTCTTGAATTAGAACATAAGGCATATTGGGATATTAAAGAACACAACTATGACATCAAACTTGCTGATGAGAAGAGGCTTTTTGACATTAGCTCACTTGATGATTGGAGAACCCAGGCTTATGAAAATGCCAAGCCGTTTAAAGAAAAAGTTAAAAGATGGCATGATAAAAGGATACAAAAGCGTGAGTTCAATGTAGGTGATTATGTATTGCTATACAACTCTCGTTTAAGATTTTTTGCAGGCAAACTTCTCTCTAAATGGGAAGGTCCTTACGTTATCGAGGAGGTCTATTGTCACAGCCCTAGCTCAGCCCCTGTTGCCTTTGCTTGTTCCTCATGTCATCATGTTTACAATTTAAATAAACTTGAAATGGGGATTGATCAAACCCTAGCACCTAAAAGAAATCAAATAGGTTCAAATAAAATCTTTTTCAAAGAACCCAAAATGCCTTTGAAAATGATCATTATTTTTGTTAAAGGTGAAAACCTCTGCCATAAATGATGCAAATATTTTCAAGCCATTCTGGATATTTGAATTAATTCATAAAGTATTTGAATTGGGGCATTTAATTGCTATACATATTATTAAATGCTCCACAATTCTGAAAATAGCTAAGGGCCTCTTAGAAAATTCAGTTATTGCCCATAATTAATTTCAGAATTTATAGAAATGATTTGGTGTTTTTACTAAATCAAAAACAAATTGCAAAAGTAGAAAACAGAAAAAATGGAAAGGCAGAAGACTTACCAGGTCCTTACCTGGCGCCCACCAACCGGCCCAGCACCCTAGCAGGCCGGCCCAGCCCAGCAGGCCCAGGTGCCAGTCGTCCCCAACCTCCTGCCAGTGGGCAGGAGGGCGCGTGCTGTCGCGCGCTGGCCACGCGCCGGGCCACCTCCTGCTTCCCACCGCTTCCTCGATGCCCTGGGGGCGCCACGCAGACCCTTGGACCCCCTCGTCCGCTCCCCTCTCTCCCTGCCTCGTCTCTCTCCCTCTCTCTCTCGAACCCGAGCGCAGCCGTCACCGCTGACTAGCACCGCCGTGGCCACAGCCATTGCCTCGCCTCGCCAACACGCTCAGAGGCTCCGCCTGGTCCCCCTCTTCCTCCTCGCCATGCCACGCAAGGCGAGGATCACCATTGGTCCCGGTTCGTCTGGACCTTTTGGTCCCGGTTGGTGGACCGAACCGGGACCAATGGGCCTCGCTCCTGGCCCACCACCATTGGTCCCGGTTGGTGGCTTAAACCGGGACCAAAGGCTTCCCTTTAGTCCCGGTTCATGTCATCAACCGGGACCAATGAGGTGCCTATATATACGCGCAAGAGCAGAGCACAGTGCTCTGTTTTTTCTGGCCGAGGGGGAGAGGGCTTTGTGGTGCTCTAGCTCACCTCCTATGCACATGAGGTGTTCGATGGAATGCCCGAGCCACACTACTTAAGCTTTCTCCTCTCGAAGCTCGACCTCCAAGCTCCATTTTCCTCGAGATTTGTCTACATTTAGCGGTCCGTTACGCCCCGTCCCTGTCTTCACCGCCGTCGATCACCCGCGCCGATCTCATCACCGACACCACCATGGTGAGCGTATTGTTCTTATCTTCTTTCTGAAAGGAAAAATATTCTTACTTGTATGTTTAGATAGATACTTGTATCATTTTCTTACATTTATTATTGCATCTTATATAGTGCGATGGTTTTGGTATCCGCCCCCGTCGGCCCTCGTCCTGTCTATGATTCGGATTTGGTATGTATATTATCTTTATAACTATTGGTTCATTTATTGTTTATGAAAATTATGCCGACCAACGTGACATAGATTTTATTTATCTAGGATGTATGTGAATCGGAAATGCCAAGCGACCCTATTGTCGATAGGTTAAATTTAGTTGAAGAAGAAAACAATTTGTTGAAGGAAAAAATAAAAAAAATTGAGGAGGAGAAGATGATATTGGAGTTGCATGTTGCGGATGTCGTCGATGATCACAAGATCAAGATGGATGCAATGCGCTTGAAGATTAGAAAGATTAGAAAATATGCCATTCATACCGAGGCTTGGTATCATTATGTCGTTGGATCAATTGTTACCTTGGTTGCGATTATGATCGCATTTGTTTTCGCATTGAAATGTTTTACATAGTTTCAATGTATGGTTTAATTAATTAGATGCTCTTGAGAGCTATATGTTGTTAGATGAGAACTATGTATGCACTTTGGTTTTAATGTGATGATGAACTTCTATTAATTTGGACACTTAATTATATATAATGCACGCAGATGAACCGGCAATGGATGTACGGTGACAGACACACCCGCGAATACATTAAGGGCGTGCATGAGTTTCTCGATGCGGCTGAGGCAAACAAGCAGAATGGTTTTATGTGTTGTCCATGCACTGAATGTGGGAATACGAGGTCTTACTCTAACCGGAAAATCCTTCACTCCCACCTGCTTTACAAGGGTTTCATGCCACACTATAATGTTTGGACGAGGCACGGAGAAATAGGGGTTATGATGGAAGACGGCGAAGAAGAAGAGTATGATGACAACTATGTGCCCCCTGAATACGGTGATGCTGCAACGGGGGGAGCTGGTGAAGATCAAGAGGAACCAGACGATGTGCCCAATGATGCTGCCACGGGTGAAGCTGCTGAAGATCAAGAGGAACCAGACGATGTGCCCGATGATGATGATCTCCGCCTGGTCATTGTCGATGCAAGGACGCAATGCATTAGTCAAAAGGAGAAGCTGAAGTTCGATCGCATGTTAGAGGATCACAAAAAAGGGTTATACCCCAATTACGAAGATGGCAACACAAAGCTCGGTACCATACTGGAATTGCTGCAGTGGAAGGCAGAGAATGTTGTGGCTGACAAAGGATTTGAGAAGCTACTGAAAATATTGAAGAAGAAGCTTCCAAAGGATAACGAATTGCCCGACAGTACATACGCAGCAAAGAAGGTCGTATGCCCTCTAGGATTGGAGGTGGAGAAGATACATGCATGCCCTAATGACTGCATCCTCTACCGCGGTGCATACAAGGATCTGAACGCATGCCCGGTATGCGGTGCATTGCGGTATAAGATCAGACGAGATGACCGTGGTGATGTTGACGGCGAGCCCCTCAGGAAGAGGGTTCCTGCGAAGGTGATGTGGTATGGTCCTATAATACCATGGTTGAAACGTCTGTTCAGAAACGAAGAGCATGCCAAGTTGATGCGATGGCACAGTGAGAACCGAAAGAAAGATGGGAAGTTGAGAGCACCCGCTGACGGGTCGCAGTGGAGAAAAATCGAGAGAAAGTACTGGGATGAATTTGCAAAGGACCCAAGGAATGCATGGTTTGCTTTAAGCGCGGATGGCATTAATCCTTTCGGGGAGCAGAGCAGCAATCACAACACCTGGCCCATGACTCTATGTATGTATAACCTTCCTCCTTGGATGTGCATGAAGCGGAAGTTCATTATGATGCCAGTTCTCATCCAAGGCCCTAAGCAACCCAGCAACGAAATTGATGTGTACCTAAGGCCATTAGTTGAAGAACTTTTACAGCTGTGGAATGGAAACGGTGTACGTACGTGGGATGAGCACAGACAGGAGGAATTTAACCTTAAGGCGTTGTTGTTCGTGACCATCAACGATTGGCCCGCTCTCAGTAACCTTTCAGGACAGACAAACAAAGGATACCACGCATGCACGCACTGTTTAGATGACACTGAAAGTATATACCTGGACAAATGCAGGAAGAATGTATACATGGGCCATCGTCGATTTCTTCCGACCAACCATCAATGTCGAAAGAAAGGCAAGCATTTCAAAGGCGAGGCAGATCACCGGAAGAAGCCCGCCATGCGCACAGGTGATCACGTGCTTGCTATGGCCAATGATTTACACTACGTAATCTTTGGAAAGGGTCCCGGTGGACTAGCTGTTCTGAATGACGCTGAGGGACATGCACCCATGTGGAAGAAGAAATCTATATTTTGGGACCTACCCTACTGGAAAGACCTAGAGGTCCGCTCCTCAATCGACGTGATGCACGTGACGAAGAACCTTTGCGTGAACCTGCTAGGCTTCTTGGGCGTGTATGGGAAGACAAAAGATACACCTGAGGCACGAGAGGACCTGCAACGTTTGCACGAAAAAGATGGCATGCCTCCGAAGCAGTATAAAGGTCCTGCCAGCTACGCTCTTACGAAAGAAGAGAAAGAAATCTTCTTTGAATGCCTGCTCAGTATGAAGGTCACGACTGGCTTCTCGTCGAATATAAAGGGAATAATAAATATGCCAGAGAAAAAGTTTCAAAACCTAAAGTCTCATGACTGCCACGTGATTATGACGCAACTGCTTCCGGTTGCATTGAGGGGGCTTCTACCGGAAAACGTTCGATTAGCCATTGTGAAGCTATGTGCATTCCTCAATGCAATCTCTCAGAAGGTGATCGATCCAGAAATCGTACCAAGGCTAAGGAGTGATGTGGCGCAATGTCTTGTCAGTTTCGAGCTGGTGTTCCCACCATCCTTCTTCAATATCATGACGCACGTCCTAGTTCATCTAGTCGACGAGATTGACATCCTGGGGCCCGTATTTCTACACAATATGTTCCCCTTTGAGAGGTTCATGGGTGTCCTAAAGAAATATGTCCGTAACCGCGCTAGGCCAGAAGGAAGCATCTCCATGGGCCATCAAACAGAGGATGTTATCGGGTTTTGTGTTGACTTCATTCCTGGCCTTAACAAGATAGGTCTCCCTAAATCGCGGTATGAGGGGAGACTGACTGGAAAAGACACTCTTGGAAGAGACTCAATAATATGCAGGGACGGATATTCTTGGTCTCAAGCACACTACACAGTTCTACAGAACTCTACCTTGGTGACCCCGTATGTCGATGAACACAAGAACAGTCTGCGCTCCAAACACCCGGAGCAGTGCGACGACTGGATTACATGTGAACACATCAGGACTTTCAGCAGTTGGTTGGAAACACGTCTCAGAGGTGACAACACTGTTTGTGATGAGTTGTACTTGTTGTCCAGGGGACCATCTTTGACTGTATTAACTTACAAAGGATACGAGATAAATGGGAATACATTTTACACGATCGCCCAAGATCAAAAGAGCACCAACCAAAACAGCGGTGTCCGCTTTGATGCAGCAACCGAGAGCGGAAAGGACACATATTATGGTTACATAGTGCACATATGGGAACTTGACTACGGACCTGATTTTAAGGTCCCTTTGTTTAAGTGCAAATGGGTCAATCTGTTAGGCGGCGTGGTACAGGTAGACCCACAGTACGGAATGACAACAGTGGATCTGAAAAATCTTGGGTACACTGACGAACCGTTCGTCCTAGCCAATGATGTGGCACAGGTTATCTATGTGAAGGACATGTCTGCCAAACCAAGAAAAAGAAAAGATAAGAAAGCGAATACATCATACGATGAGCCAAAGCGCCACATAGTTCTTTCAGGAAAAAGGGACATCCTGGGAGTGGACGGCAAGACAGACATGTCTGAAGATTATGAAAAGTTTCATGAAATTCCTCCCTTCAATGTCAAGGCTGACCCAAGCATCCTGATAAACAATGAAGATTATCCATGGTTACGGCGCAATAAGCAAATGACACAAGCGAAGAAAAAGTGAAGACTTTCTCCCGCAACTATTATGATGATACCATGCCAAATTTGTAACAGACGAACATGCTACCATTATCCGTTTTGTACATGCACATGCTATGTGGGTGAAATTATGATACCATCCCAACTTTCAACTTTTTCAGAGTTCATTTGAAATGCTTTCATGTCTTATGGTTCGAAACTTTGATACTTCGAAAGTGATTGTCCATTTTGTACAGGAAGTGCATCAAGTTTTTGTCGTAACCCTCTCTACTTTTTGGAACATGCTATGTGGGTGAAATGATGATACCATGCCAACTTTCAACCTTTTCAGAGTTCATTTTGAAATGCTTTCCAATTTCAGAGTCATTTAGCTCAAAGAATGAATTAATAGCAAACAGAATGAACTACAAAACTTTTATAAAAATAAAAACAATCAATTAAAATATTATGTTATGATCAACTAAAATAAAACTATAATATTCTTCAATAGCAAAAAGAATATAATTTTTGTGACCTAAAATCAAACCAGTGATTCACACAAATTTTTAAAAATTAAAATTTAAACTATTCAAAATTTAAAACTAATGGCACTAACAGAAAGTTTATAATTTTTGTGACCTAAAAGCAAAAAGAAATCACTAAAAAACTGTAAGTATTTAGTTGTAAGTAGAAATAAAAAATAAATAGAAAAAAAATTCTATTTTTATAGTAAAGTTATTCATAAACTAGTGATTCACACAAATTTTTAAAAATTCAAATTTAAACTATTCAAAATTTAAAACTAATGGCACTAACAGAAAGTTTATAATTTTTGTGACCTAAAATCAAAAAGAAATCACTAAAAAACTATAAGTATTTAGTTGTAAGTATAAATAAAAAATAAATAGAAAAAAATGCCTCCTACTGGGCCTCCACGGCCTGAATATGACTAGAAACCCTACATGGGCCAAGATTCAGGCCCGCAGAAGGCCCAATAGGCCCACAGGCAGTAGCAAGTTTAGGCCCGAAAGCCTGCATTAGAGAGGAGCTCGAATGGGGAGGCACACCAGCGCTTATAAACCAGTGCCGGCGCCCTTTAGCTAGTGATGTGGGACTAAACTTTTGGGCGCGGGGCAGCACAAGGCCATTGGTCC
Organism: Triticum aestivum; assembly: GCF_018294505.1. NCBI lineage: Eukaryota > Viridiplantae > Streptophyta > Magnoliopsida > Poales > Poaceae > Triticum > Triticum aestivum. The sequence goes on from NC_057812.1 coordinate 30,877,218, forward strand.
TGGTTGGTGGCACCAACCTGGACTAAAGGGGGCATTGGTCACGGTTCGTGGCCCCAACCGTGACCATTGCCCCCCTTTAGTCCCGGTTGGTGCCACCAGCAGGGTCATCTAGGGGTCGAGGGTTCCAGGGTCGTCGATGGATCGAGGGGTCGAGGATCGCCGAGGGGTCGAGAGAGGTTTCCTAGTGTCAAAGTATTGAAGAAATCCATGCCTTCATCATTAGCCGGAAGTAACCAGGGCATGTTGGTACGAAGTTCTGCAAAGTTGTTCTAGAATGGAGTCCCGGATAGAATAATCCGCCTTTTGGTACGAATTCGGCAAAGGCCTTCCAAATAGCGATATTCGGAAGGCTCTTGCTGAACTTTGTACCAAAAAGCGAATTATCCTATCTGGGACTCCGTTCCAGAACAACTTTGAAGAGCTTCGTACCATCATGCACATGTTACTTTCGCCTAATGATGAAGACATGGTTTTGTTGAATCCTTTGACACTAGGCAACCTCCCGACACCTCGGCGATCCTCTCGAACATGAGAGGAAGAAGAGGGTCATCTAGGGGTCGAGGGTTCGAGGGTTCTTCTCCTCTATTCTTTCTTCTCCTCTTTTTTTTCTTCTTCTTCCTCTTTTTTTTATCGGGAACGAGGGTCGTCGAGGGACATAGATGTAGTGTCATCGTTGTCGATATATACCCCCTCCCGATAGCTTACTATGATTAGGTAGCTAGTTCTACGTTTGGCACTAATATATCCATCTGTCATGTTTGAATAATAATTGCCATGTTGTAAATATTTGTAGAAACTATGGACACCGCCCTAGACGAAGCAACAAAAGAAGCGTTGTTGAGGGACATAATCGCAGAAGGAAGTGATGCCATCTCGTTGTTTCTCAACGAAACCGATGGTCTGGAAGGAGAGGGTGAACAAGATGGCTACGGTGACCTAATGCCGGTGCAAGAAGAAGAACATGAGGACGGCTCCGGTGACCCAATGCCGTTGCAAGAAGGAGACCGTGATGACGGCTCCGGTGACCGAACCGAGTCCGGCCAGGTATATATATTAGTTAAGCCTATGCTGACTAGCTGATTGATGCATTCATTGTTTTGGTATGTACACATATTAATTAAGTCTTTGTTCTTTTTTCTAGCCCTCCGGATCGAGCACAACTTCGGTAAAGAGACGAGGCCCGAAGAAAAAGTTGAGCTCGGATGAAAAGTTTGAGATCATAGCAATCGCGCCCGACGGCCAACCTATTGAACCCCTCCGGACAAAGAGCGCATTTGTTGCTCAGTGTGGGGTTCTAGTTAGGGACAAGATCCCGATAAGCATCCAGCAATGGTTTAAGCCGACTACAGAAGACCCTGAGGTCTCTTATGGCAATGATATGCAGAAAAATGATCTTTGGACTGAGCTGAAGTCAAATTTCACCCTACCGCCTGAGGATAATCCAGAGAACCCAGTTAAAGAGAAATTAATCAAGTCTTTTGCTCTGAAGAGGATGGCAGAACTATTCAGGAGGTGGAAGAAAGAGTTGAATAAGTTTGTCGAAAATAATGAGACACCAGAATTCAAGGGCAGATATGAGAAGATCAGAGATCACTGGCCCGCATTTGTGGCCCACAAGACATCGGAAAAGAGTCAGAAGATGTCGGCGACAAACAAGCAAAATGCTGCGAAGAAGAAGCTTCACCATCGCACGGGGTCAGGTGGCTACCTTGTAGCCCGGCCTAAGTGGTCCAAGACTGAGAATGATCTGGTTCATAAAGGGATCGAACCAGAGACAATTAACTAGCCAGAACGTTGCCGGACTTGGTTCTTCGGGGCTGGCGGAACCCTGGACCCTGTAACAGGGAAGTGCATTTGGACGAACGATCAAATGGACATACCAGTCAGTAAGCTTAAGCAGTATATCGAAGTAGCGCAGGAAGGGACGTTCTTTCCAGACAGAGAGAACGACGAGCTCACAATGGCCCTCGGGAATCCTGAGCACCCTGGACGGACACGAGGCACGCCAGGCTCCATTCCGTGGAAGGTTGGGTTTCCGGACGCAGGCGGTTACAAATCCCATGAGAGGAGGAAAAAAGTGCAGCAGACCCAAATGCAGGCGCTGCAAGCAAGGGTAGACGCGATAGAGGAACGAGAAGCAAATCGCAGCAAACGTACTGCCGAAGCCTCCCCCGAAGCTACCCCGCCATCTCAGCGCAGAAGCAGCGTGGCTTCCACCGAGCTGCTTCAGCCGGAGCATGCCTTGACGGCTCCTGCCAGCTATCCCGTGGATGCTATAACGGAGTATCAAAATTGCCACCTTATGACGCAATGGATGAATTTGAAGGTCAAGGCGGCTGTTGGCTCTGTTTATCCTACTGAACCCGGCGCAACTTTTCACTGCCGGCCGATTCCAGAAGGATATGTTAGGGTAATGGTGGATGAGATAACAGAGGGATTTGAGGACCTCCAGCTTAACCACCCTACCGGTGAAGGGGAGACTTGGCTGGGGTCTGCTCTGAAGACTCCATGCCTATGGCGGAAGGAGCTCATCAACCTTTCGAACTGGACGCCACCGCCTCCTCCTCCTCCTCCGGCGAGTCAGGGCACTCCGCCTCCACCGCCTCCTCCTCCGGCGAGTGACGATCAGGGCCCTCGGCCGGCTCCTTCTCCGGCGCGTGGCGGCACTCCGCCTCCTACTCCGCCTGCGCCGACGCGCCCGAGCAGCCAGCCTCCTCCTTCTCCGCCTCGTCAGCAAGCGCGGAAGAGACCTACCGCCGCTCCAGCTGCTCCGGCGCGTCGTAGTCCTTCTCCTCCGCCTCTTAAGCAAGTAAAGAAGACAACCGCTACATCTGCTCGGTCGGCGTCTAGCAGTACAACCAGAGGCGGGAGGACATACAGATTCGGTCCTTCTCTGAAGACTCCAGAGAAGTTACCATATGAGAGGACCCTGGAGGAGAACGCCGAGATCGCGCGAGAAGAAGTGAGGAACTTCTTTGAAGGGGTGAAAGCAAAGAAACATCCACCTCCAGAGGAGAAGGTAGATCGGGTGAAAGTGAAGCGCACTCTGGCTGCCCTGACAAAACCACCGAAGTTTGATCCGCCAAAAGGAAACTATGACCGCATTATTGGAAAGGAATTTGCCGAAGCGGAGCGGTCGGGAAGTACTGTCAGTGATCAAAGGCTGAAAGAACGACGAGCTGGGAAACAAATTGCCCAGCTCGGCGAACAGGCGAAGCAATCGTGCCCCCCGCTCAAGGTGCCTAGCCACAACGTCGCTAATGATCCGAGGATGGTGCCCGGTTATAGCAATCTTGCAGATTACCTGCCCGACGAAGTACATTATGAACCCATGGACGTGCAGATACAAAGATACGAGTACGGGAAGCCTCTCATCAAAGATGAAAGATCTCTATCAACGATGATGCGAAGATTGCATGATTGGTACTTGAAAATCTGCAGAGACTCTGGGGGGAGGAGTACTTTGTATGTGAAAGTTAAAAAGGAGCATGACCTCGTTGGAATTGATCTGTTGTCTGTTCCATTTGAGGAGTTCTATCAGTTTTTCAATCAATTGGCCCTCGATAAAACAACGGTCGCCTGCTACTATCTGTAAGTAGTACTACTTCTGTCATTAAGTTTCTCTATATAGCTTAGCTCTTTCATTGCATGTATTTATGATCATCCTCACTATATTATGCAGATTGAAGATCGCCGAATTGAAGAAAAGACAAGTCGGTGATAGGGTTCATTAACACATATCTCATAGATGCAACTGAGGTTAAACTTCATGCCGCAGCTACCGAGGCCAACTTGCTACGATCGTTCGTAATAAATCAAAACAAAGATATAATACTCTTTCCTTACAACTTCAGGTGAGTGTTACTGTCTTGTGCGTATTCGGTTTCCCTTATATATTAGTCAAGGTTATAGTAATGTAATTGATGAGTTATGCATGTGTGTGCAGTTTCCACTATATTCTCCTAGAGATTAAGCTTGAGCAGGGAGTAGTAACTGTTTTAGACTCTAAACAAAAAGATCCCCAGGACTATGCAGACATGACTCAAATACTCCAGAAGTAAGTTAAATCGATCATTATCCACCATATCAACAACTTTGTTCATTTCCTGATATCAAGTAATTGTTTTCTTTGTCCGACAGGGTTTGGAGAAAATTCACCAAAACAGTTCCGGGACTGCCGAAGGAGCAGGAATTTAGACACCCGAAAGTAAGTACTATAGTAGCATGTTCCGCGCATCTCCTAGTGATTCAAGCACTAGTTTCATCAATACCATTTAGCATTCTTACTTATCAGTTTGATTGACCTCTATTTCTTGTAAAGTGGTTGTGGCAGGAACAAGGGAATGATTTCTGTGGATACTACATCTGCGAGTCCATCCGCCACACGACCTGTGAGCGGGGCGGGTACTCTAACGAACAATATGAAGTACGTAAATAACAACATTCACAATTTTATTTTATTACCATCATTTGTGTTGAGTTTCATTCATTCATATATATATGTATTGACCCCCTTCTTCAAATTAGATGTTTCGGAAGCGGGATGAACTCCTAGCACCATCTTGCATGCGAGCAATTCAAGAGGAATTGGCGGCATTCTTTCTTGACCACGTGATCCCTGAAGACGGAGAATTCTATGTGGACCCTGAGTCCGTATGATTATATTTGTAAGAGATAATTATTGTATATATGTAGCCGGTAGTGTCAGATAGATATACGAGAACTTGTTGTTCGACCAATCTCTCGGAGAAGGAGAGGTGGTCGATATCACTTCTCTCTGTATGCATATATGTTCATGACGATCTTCTGTTTCCTTCGTTTGCTTACTACCTAGCCAGCGTGTCTAGTCCTCTCTATACGTATGTATAGTACGTAGCGTCGACCAAGCACGGACATAAGAGAGGACACTTCTCTCTATTAATTATAGCTAGCTAACACAATATATGAAACACCTAAATTAACCCCCCAAAACCCCCAACCCCCCCCCTTAAAAAAAACAAAAACCCCAGCCACATAAATGCTGACGCGTGGATGCCTATTGGTCCCGGTTGATGCCACCAACCGGGACAAAGGGTCTCCTGACTGGGCTCTGCGCACTGCCCACGTGGAGGGCCTTTAGTCCCGGTTCTGGATTGAACCGGGACTAAAGGGGGGAGGTATTAGTACCGACACTTTAGTCCCGGTTCCGGAACCGGGACTAAAGGCCCTTACGAACCGGGACTATAGGCTCTTTTTCTACCAGTGCATTTGGACGGTTGTGAGAGATTTTTGAGTCCGCCTTGGGGATTCCCTAACTATTACTCCCCCAGTCCCATAATGTAAGAGAATTTTTAACACTAGATTATTGGATGGAGGGAGTATCAAACAAGTTTATATTCAATAATAAAACCTGAGTGTATACAAGATTATTTTGACCTTTAACTTTAACACCGAGCATTTTGCTCCGTAACCTTAATCAAAGTGGTCTGGTTGTTCACACAACACTTTTGTTTTTGTACAAATGACAACCTATGCAATCAAAAAAAGATGTAAGGGCATCTTCAAAGGTGACCCATAGATTTTCTCCCGCATTCGTTCGTGGACAGGGGTACCAGTCCGCGGACACGGATGCCGGAGACCGCCATTCAGTACGAACAAACTTGACAAAATTCATTCAAACCGGGTGGATTTCACTGAAGTTCGGATATAATTTACATAAAAGGTCCATATTTCGACCATTTAACAAAAAACTAGAAAAAATATCCAAAACACTATACCAGACAACCACCTCGTACACATGGCCGCCCTGCCCTGCCACGCCGCTGTCACCCTTTGTGCCGCCTCGTCGTTGTCGTCCCTCCAGCGGCGGAACGCCACCGGAGGGCCACGACAACCTTGTCCGGTGGCTGCCTGCCACTCATGTAGGAGTCACTCCGCCTCCTGCTACGCTGGGTGGAGTGCCACCGCGACCGCTGCCGATGTTGCCTTCGGACCCCAAGTGGTGACTTCGCCGCTACCGGCGTTGGCGGAGCAGTTGCGAAGCACCCATTCCTTGCCTATGTGTGCAAGCTCGCCTTCAAGCAGCGGCGGCGCTTGGCGGCCATCTCCGCACTGGTCACGGAGCGGTCGATTTCCCACACAGCGGTGAGGTCAGGGTCATTGCGGACCCAATCCGATGCCACGTTACTCTTGGCGAACGCGGAGCGGCGACCGGCGTTGTGCCGGTCGTACCTCGCCTGCTGCCTTGTCGCATGTTCCGCCTCAGATACAATGGCCCTCGAGCCCGAGGGACCGCTATAACCACCTCTTCCAAGGTAGTGGAGGAGGTGGACACACGCCTTCTTGATTCTGGGTGGCGGGTCCTCTAAGACGGGGAGGTGGCGACGGCGCGGCGGCGACAAGTGCACGTCCATGCGGCTGTACCGACTAAGTGGCGAGGACGCTGGCTCCTCCTTGACCCAGGGCGATGACGTCTTGTCATTCATGCGGCGTCCGATTTGGGCGCCGCGGTTGTGCTGGGGCAAGGCCGGCTCGTCCTTCATAGGTCGGAGCGGAGACGCCGGCTCACGCTTCACGCAGTGGTGTGGCAAGGACGCCGGCTCCTGCTTGACGTGCACCGGCGATGGTGGCGACGGGCCCTTATGATGGTGCCACCACTCTGTCATTATCTCGATCTAACGGACCACATCTCTATCCGTCAGAGCGGCTTTCTTAAGGTGTCTTGGACTAGGGGGTACTCACCACGCCATCTTCCAATCAGTTAGATTGGGCTGAGGACCCCATGGCCGTATGCTCATGGGCCAGTTCGGACAGCCGATGTATACACAAGGAAGATTCCACAAGACTTGGTGATCAAGACAAGGACTCCTCTCCACCGGCGTATTCGACTAGGACTCCTGTTATCCTAGGCCTCTAGTGCATTATATAAGCCGAGGCCAGGCTAGTCGGTAGATTATTATGACATTAGTCATCATACATGTAGGGTTTAGACCACAACATACGATCTCGAGGTAAATCAACTCTTGTAACCCCTATACTCATCAAAGTCAATCAAGCAGGAAGTAGAGTATTACCTCCATCAAGAGGGCCCGAACCTTGGTAAACATCGTGTCCCCTGTCTCCTGTTACCATCGATCCTTAGACGCACAGTTCGGGGCCCCCTAACCTAGATCTGCCAGTTTTGACACCGACAGCGACGGCGACAAGTGCACGTCCATGCGGCTGTACCGGCTGCGCGGCTAGGACGCTGGATCCTCCTTCACCCAGGGGCGATGACGGCTTGTCATTCATGCAACGTCCGATTTGGGCGACGCGGTTGTGCTGGGGAAGGCCGGCTCGTCCTTCATAGGCCGGAGCGGGGACGCCGGCTCACGCTTCACGCAGTGGCGTGGCGAGGACGCCGGCTCCTGCTTGCCGTGCACCGGCGATGGTGGCGACGGGCCCTTGTGATGGTGCGACCACTCTGTCATTATCTCGATCTAACGGACCACATCTCTATCCGTCAGAGCAGCTTTCTTAAGGAGTCGGGGCGGCTGCTGCTACGGTGCCTGGTCCTGCTCGTCGCCAGACGATATGACGATCTCCTCCTTCGCGTAGGAGCCAACCGTCGTGGATGCCGATGGGTCCGGAGAGTGTGTGTAGCGACGCCAGAACCGTCAGGGGAGGAGCTTGGGCCGAACATGGGGAAGGGGAGGGGGCGGTGCTCGGGGAGGGGGAGTTCGGCTCTGTGCGTCCCTGACCACGGCTTAAATAGCCGCGGCCAAGCCAGGCTAAGGGTGGTCAGCCTGCTTCAATGTGGTGCAGTGGCCGAAGTTGGTTCCTTGGGACGCGGCGTCCACATTGAAACGGCTATGCCCGAAAGGTCGCGTCTGTCAGCGTCGCCCTCCCGTCCGGTCAAATCGCAGCATCAATGTCGGCTGATGCATGCTCTGGGCCAGCATGAATGCGGCGCGGCAAGTGGGCGCTCTTTGAAAAGCGCAGGAGATGTGGCGGGTTTTTTTTGGTAGGCCAGTCAGACGCAGGCTTGGAAGCAGCCGAGACGCCTGCAAAGGCCCCCCACGTTTGTCACCGGTTTGCGGGAGAAAGTACATTCGGACCGTCTTGTGAACCGATACAGACCGGCATTGGATAACACAACACGTTCATTCGTTCAAACCATGCGGTTCGAACGGTTGTGGGCAATTTGAGAGTCGCCGTTGGAGATGCCTTAAAGGATGCTAAGAAAATGTATGGACAAAGATGACAAAAATTATGTGTGTGAGGAGAGAAGGTTAAGTGAGAGCGGTAGAAGATTACGTGTGTGAGGATAGATAAGATGACAAAATTATGTGCGTGATCATACAAGATCTGTACAAGATTAATCAACCGACTGCGTGCCTGCACAGGAGTTGAACTAAAATATCAATTTGTTGGGTGAGCGTCGAACGGGAGCTGTACAAATATTTTGTCTTTCTCACTTGACTATGACTTGGTAGCTAGGTAACTACTCTCTCAATTGAGAAAACCTTCGTCACTTACCATGCCTACATGTATACGTATGCACACACGATTGTTATCAAGAAACATATTTTCTCAGTCATGATAGAAAATAAAGAGATTTTGTCAATCTTTTTCAGTGCCAAAGGTGCTGAGGTAATCAGGATAATTAACCTGCAACGACTTGACGAAGTAATTAAGCTTTGTTAATATATTGAGTTCCGTACATTTGTAGTTAAGTAGATTAATTAAATAAAATGTATTTTGAAATCTGCAGTATTTAGAGCATCTACAACCATAAACACCAAAATCCGGCCACCAAACGCAGGTGGGCGTCTCCGTGGCCAGGCAGCACAAAAATTTGATTCCACAAATATGAACACCATTTGATCGCTGCCTGACGCCCCCCCTAACCCTAGCAGCCACCTCCTCCTAATCTCGTCGCCATCGCCGGATCACCGCTAGACAAAGGTTGGCGGTGGATGACGTTGGTGGCTGGGCCTTCCTCTGTGGTCGCTGTAGGGCGCGGCCATGGCGGATTCTGGTGCAGGTCCCATTGATTTCTGACTACCCAATTTGATTTATTCTTCTCAATTCTCAAGTGATAAACGAAATAAGAAATATTGTACTTCTTTCGATCCTTATTAATTGTCGTCGATTTAGTATAATTATTTTCACAGTTGTAGCATCAGTCTTTGTTTGCATTTGCAAATCTGCAATCTTCATTTCCTCGTGTTTGCTTCCCTGCTTTCACCGTCCAGTGTTGACGTGCCTTGTTTTCTTAAGCATGTTTATTAATATTAATATTGCCGGTAAGAGCCTCGAAGGTTTCGTCACTTTTTGTCTCTGCGTCTTACCACATCGATCGGATCAGCTTTGAACAAGGGCAACCACTACTATATGTGTCAATTCCTTCGTGTCAGGTCACCTCACCTGGGTCGTCTCTCTCTAGCCATGTACCAATCACAGCAAGAACGCCATGTCTACACCTTCGGAACGGGTTACATCGACAACGGCGTGCCCACCCACTACACTCCTGATCCAAGCCCTCCGGCCCAAGCTCCCCCACGCCGGCGTTTGACCCCATGCCGCATCCTGGTGAGAGTCTTCATCGGCGTCTGCACCTTCATAGGCGTCCTCTCCCTCCTCATCTGGCTTATCTACCGTCCTCGGACGATCCAGATGGCCGTGGACTCGGCAACACTCTGGAGCTTCAACCTGAACTCGACGACGAGCCTCCCGCTGCTGTCCTACAACCTCACAGCCGGTGTGTCCATCTCGAACCCGAGCAAACGGGTATCCGTCTACTACGACCGGCTGCAGGTGGAGGGATTCTACCAGGAAGAGCGGTTCGGCCGTGCCGCCTTGCCGCTGTCGTTCCAGGGCGTCCGGCGGACCAACGCGGTGCGAGCCGTGCTCCAGGGGAGCTCCACCGGATACTTCGATAACGCGACGGGAAGTGGAACGGGTGTCTTCCCCGTTGACCTGTGGGTCGTTGGCACCGTGCGGTACAAGTATGGCGACCTGACGACAACGTCCGCGAGTACGCTGTCGGTGAAATGCCCACTTGTGCTGCAGCTGATGGAGGCCTCAACCAGGGTCGAGTGTATTGTGATCAGCTCTTGAATCTACTAGAGCTTTGTATCCTAGCCGATGCAGGTGTTCTGTACTCATCTGTAAGAGCACGCTGTTGGTGAAATGCCCGATTGTGCTGCAGCTGATGGAGGCCTACCAGAGTCGAGTGTATTGTGATCACCTCTTAATTCTACTAGAGCTTTGTATGCTGGCCGATGCAGGTGTTCCGCGCTCATCTGGAAAACGGCAATAGAGGCAAGCACCCGTGGAGTCCTCGACAGGCCCGAGTTGCTCTGAGTTTTTCTTTTTCGGTTTATAATTAGTAGCAAAATCAAAATATAAGAGCGTTAAGATCACTAAAATAGTAATCTAAATGCTCTTATATTTCTTTATGGAGGGAGTATCATCTAGATGAAAATTAACAAAGTGTCATCTAACTCGCGTGCGCTATGTGATTGACCCTTTTTTTTGAGTTATGACTTCCTCTGAATTGGTTAGTCATTTAAATAAAACTTGAAATGGTTTTTGTAGACAGGAATAGAGAGCCAACATAATCTCCCATGCTCTATAGCATCACGCGTGTAGATCTTCGAAACTATGCCCTATGTTGCTATGTCTCAATGATTTTTTATTTTGAGTTCAAACTAGCCACGTGGAATCTAATTTTGAAGCCCTTGTTGATACAAAGCCAATGATGAAACCTATGTGGTAAGCAATACAAACTACTCAAAAAGAAACCGAATAGCAAATCAGTTTAGGCTGCAAAGCTTTTTTTCTTTTCTGGAAAACGCCTTCAATTGAGATAATGTCACCATCATTTGTTTTTGGTTGTGCGCACTTAGCAATTCCACTTCTTCCCTGTATGTGCACCTACCAATGATTTCTTTCGCATGTCAAGCATAGTTTGATATTAACTTCTTTGCATAGAGAAGGAACAATTTTGATTGGATCATGCTATAGTGCTACAATTCTAACATTCGCTCGTTAGATTTTCCGTTTTACATGGAGTGGACTGACTATATAATGACCGTTCAGTTGCTTCCAACCTCTCCTGCTCGAGCTCTAGCGCAACAAGGCACATGAGGCAGAGCCGTGTGTGGTTTTTTGTTGCACCAGGCCGAGGAGAGCTAACGTTACTTTTGCAGGCGCACGAGGCCGAGAAGAGCACTCACGCAAGGGTGGCAGGCCCATTACCGGATTTCATCTCCACTAGTTTGGGAAGGATCTAGAACCTTCCCTGAACCAGTTTTGTTTCTCCCACTTTATTGTTTTTAGTTTTTTCTTTTTATTTTCCTTTTTATTTTTTCCTTTTTATTTCTAATTTTATTTAGTATTTTTTTGATTTACATTTCTTTTTGGCCTTTTTGTTTTTATATTCATTTTTTCGAACAGCTTTCAAATTGATGAACATTTTTTTAAAATCGTGAACATTTCTTAAAATACATTAACTTGTCTTTGAATGGCGAACACTTTTAAAACTCGTGAATATTTTTTAAAATACGCGAATATTCTTTCAACTTTGACAGTTTTTTGAACAGGGGAAAATTGTTTTGAACCGAAGAGCTCTTTTGGTATTTGGAACCAATTTTAAAAATTAAGGAACATTTTTTATTTTGAAAAAAATTCTTGAGCTCATGGATGCTTATTGAATCAGTGAATTTGAATTTCTTTGAACATTTTGTGAAATTCATGAACAATATTAGAAATACATGAACATTTTTTAACATTTTTAACATATTATAGAAATTCATGGACTTTTTAAAAAAATTGTGAACACTTTTTGAATTTATTTACATTTTTTGAATACATGAGCATTTATCATTTTTTTAATGTGGGAACATTTTTCAAAATCACGAACATTTTAGGATTTCCTTGATATTTTTAAAACCTTGCACACTGTTTCTAATTCATGGACATTTTATGATTTGTACACTTTATTTTTCAAAATTCGCAACTTCTTTTGAAATTCGGAACTTTTATGAAAACCTGAATTATTTAACAGAAAAAACATAGGAAAAAGTATTGGCCCGAAGCAGTCAATCATTATCACTTCGGCCAGTTTACATGGGCGAGACGTGAGTCGGGGCGAGGGGCATGCAACGAGGCCATGAAAGACACAGTGACTAGTAGCACACGATTTGACAACCTCCAGTTCTATCCTGATCTAGTAGAGTGCGTGTGTTCTCGTTATTCACATGTCTTGGGCAGCTTATACAAAGTACAAAATCTGTTTTGGTAGATCCAAGAGATCATGATAGTGTGACAAAAGTTACCTGTAATTAGTTGTCATGCATCTACCAAGCTCAAAGATATTCACAATACGTCATATGTGACACGAGTCTGCCTACAAACAATTATTGGCATAAAGTTGAAAAAACTATTGGACAATGTACTCTTGCCTTGATAAGTAATGTGTTCTGGCGAGTGGAACTAAAGTTGGAAGATATAGATGTTGAGTCGGCAAATTTATCCCAGATTATCGAGATTTGATATGGTTCTCTCTCTTCACGCTTTGGCGGCTCTCGGTTCTACTTTTTCCAAGATTCGGTTTTGGTAATAGCATTCCACGTAATTAACCCCCTCCTATCTTTTTCTAAAAAATAATCTCGTCCTCATTCATCCATCAACTCAACACCAACAGGTGGAAAATAGATGCGTAAGTTATTTTACCAATGGCAAAATCATAATTCAGTGGTAGGAAATTTAGAAAAATGCAATCATTGTAGATAATGTGCCTTGTATTAGCACCTAGGGAATACATTCCTTGTATTAGATTTTTTTTTGTAACCCATATAAATCACAACATATATAAATATACACTCTAGGAATTTCTACTGTTGGCCCAAAAAAATGTGCTTGTTCCCCAACAATAGTTATCGACATAGTGGGAAAGGTGGTTACAAATCGAAGCTTTTCGACATTATGAATGTTGAGCCAAAATCCGTCGAGAGGAACTTAAGTTGAGATATGCATATGCAAAGTTTGCAGAAATCCTGATCATCCGGACGAGATGGTGGCCTCTCCTCACACTTTAGCAACTCCAGGTTTTTCCTTTATTGGACTCTATTTCGGTAAATGTGCACCACTATTTCGGTAAATGTGCACCACTCATCAACACAAAATTAACCTTCTCGTAACTTTTTAAATTAACCCCCCTTCCCTGCCTCGCTCCACTGCCGAAACACGACAAAGTGACATCTAAATGTTTTGTGGAAGTTAGGATATTTATCGCGTGACGACTATAAAGGGGGGGGGGGCGCAAGAGGTGCAGATCACCCATTGACAACCTAAATACAAGTAAGGTAACCAAATAACGTAGGTGTGCTCTCAGCGAACTTCCAATGAGAGTCATGTTCGGAGGCGAGGTATTATTCGCTCTAACATCATACTCCATTGAATCTTTGTACAAAGCTAGACTATTTTGGTAATGGCACAATTAAATAAGTTCACATATTTGTTCTCATGCCATTAAACAATTAATTTTGTGAATAAGTGCCCAACCTTAATATATAAATCTATGTAGCTGGCAATGCTCAAGGTCTAGCCGTCAATTTATTGTGTGTTCGAATCGCTCGATGATGTGGTTTGCTTTTTACTACAGGGTATGAGATTTGGTTGGTTCAGAACTAGTTACCCACTTAATAGCAATTGTTAGTGTTATACTATATTAGATGCACCAAGGAACCCTCTTTTAAGTAATTTTAATGTTCGCAAGTGTCGTTATGCAGCTATACTGAATGAAAGAAACACTCAAATTGCGAAAAAATTCCTTTTGAAGTAGAAATAGAGAAGGGTGTGAATATATTTTGTTGGCAGTTTGAGTTAACAAGGGCAAATGAATAGTATGTGCTATTGGACCAGACCGACTGAAAATAGGTCAGTGATTCTAAAGAGGAATATAAGAATACCAGATTCCCATAGAGAAATATACACGGTAGGGAGAACTACATATTGGTTCACCTAAAAAAAGGATTGTGAGGTTTCTCCCAAAAAGGAATGATGGGAATAATTAGTTGAAGATATGTGCAAAACCATACATAAAATGTACTCCACATTTACGTGGTAATTCTAAAATTGCGAGTCAAAACTAGCCATCTTAATCCAGATTAATTTCCTCAAGACATAATTTAGTTGTACTACTACAAAAAATTGAATTCATATTGCATAGCTATGAAAAAGGTAACATAAGTACTCTTCAAAACACCAAATCATGTCTACAAGAATTCTGGAAAATGGCTCTACAGTCGAACGCAAAACCTTTCAATATTGTAATTTCAAACTAATGCATATCTATGTAATGCAGCAATACCACTGGAATTTGAGAGGAAACAGTTCAATCTTCGCTTGTCATGATGTGTATGGAGGAGACGACGCTTGCAACGTATTGGTGTTAACCTTTCTATACCAAGGTACTGCCTAGGATAAATTCTTCTAGAAAAGCAAAATCCTTTGGAAGTTCTGCAATTACATCATGTGCTGCCAGCACTATACTAACCCCTTTGCCCCCCTCCCCATGCACACACGCAAAGAGATTAAAAAGTATTTGCAAATACAACATGCACTCCCAACACTATATAAACCCTGTCCTCCTCCTCCTCCTGCACATAGGGTATTTGAATCCTCTCAAAGACAAACGATCAGGCACCACCTTTGCCACCTGACCGTGCTTGCAATGGAAATTCCAGGGGCATCATCTCGGCGCTCCGTGGCCATGTCGTCAACCTCACTGCTAAAGCGATGCAGTGGCATGGCACAGTCGCGAAAAGGGTGCCGCTATGACCCAGAGAGAGCCGGCATCGGGATTGTCTCGGCTATTATGGAACCAACCGATGCACGCCTACACATCGTCGGGCCTCTCATCCACACCAACGCACGTGAGATCCTAGAGGTTACACTGCCAAACCTTATTTGGAGCAATAGGAGGCCATTCCGAGCAGCCATACTTTCATCTGGTCTATGCCGCAGCTGGATCGGTAGTGGCACCGTCTACATGTACAAGTAAGAAATTTATTGTCAACTCAGCACCTCCCCTTAGCATCCAAGAAAAGTTAATTATATTATATGCATGATTCGCCTTTTTTGTCGCAGAGGTGAGATGGGATTCTGTAAACCGGAGTGTGGCAACGACTATATTGTGGAGCAATTGGAAAAACAGAGATGGAGGCTGAGGTGGTGTCAAAGAGAAAAGGTCCCACCAATGGAGGACGATAAGGAAGGCAATCAGAGCTCCATGTTCTTCACCTGCGCTGGTAGCCTATGATGCACCTACATATATGTTTGAGAGATGTATGGGCTTAGAAGGACTGGAACTTATTTTTCACAACTGTATAACTTGGTGCTTTTGTAAGTAACAGAACACCTGATGGTTAGTAAATAGCAATACACTTTTGACATGGTACGAGCATATCTCTTCATTCACATGAAACGACGCTTGCATACACTCGAGATAGTGATACACCACACATTACATGCTAGCTGTACAACACTTCCAAGCATATTGTCATAACTAGCTCGATGTGAAAGCTACACTGTTTATTACGTTTGCTAACTATGGAACAAAAGTTGTTTGGCTTCGAGACAAGATCTGTTAGCTCGCTCGGATCCAAGGTTGACATGCAAAACATGCATGGTCCAAGCTGTATATTAACACAACTGAAATATGATTGAGTGTAATCCATACGTTAGGCTAAGATTTACCCCTCATTGGAAGGCACCACTGTGTATGCCTTGGCCAAAAGCACTGGCCGGAAGTAATCCATCATGAGCACTTCAGCCAGCTTGCATCTGCGAAACGCGAGTCGGGGCGAGTGGGTGTGCGACAAGCATATGGTGACCCGTAGACAACACATGATTTCACGACATCTAATTCTTTCCAGACCTAGTAGAGTATGTATGTTCTGTATTCACACGTCTCAAGAAGCATAAGCATATACGTCGCACAAAAATTGTTTTGATAGTTCCAAGATAGCATGATAGTGTGCCGCAAGTTACCTGTAATAAGTTGTCTTGCATGTGTGTACCGCAGAAGCTCCAATCCCAAAGGTGTTCACAATACATCAGTCTGACAAAAGTCTGCCACAATAAAGTTGAAAAATGCTATGAACGATGGGAGCAATTCTACAGCCTGCAAACACCGAGAAAAAATCTATTTAATTACTTATGTCAAACTAAATCCTTATTATTGAGATATGATATAGTTCTCTCTCCTCACGCTTCATCAGCTCTCATTCAACCATTTTTACACTCCATTTTGGTAATTGAACTCGACTCACTCAGCACGTAATAAAAAAGAACCTCCTCTTTTTAGAAAAATAATCTCATCAATGAACTCAGTGCCAACCGGTGTAGCAAATTGATGCATAAAATCGCTTATTACTAGTTGTAAAATTGCAATTCTTTACTTTGAGGGGTGGTAAAATCATAATTTGTGGAATGAAATATAGAAGAAAAAATCGTTATACGTAGTGTGCTTGTTTGGCCAAACAATAATTGTCTCCACCTAGTGGGAAAGACTACTTATCGATGGATGCTTTTGAACCATTTAAAATATTGAGCTAAATTTGTTTACTTTGGCTTGAAAATGAAATGTCGTATGTCTAGAGGAACTGAAGTTGAGAGATGTAAATCCAGATCATCATGACGTGATATGGTTGCCTCCCCTCACAGGCTTGCACTTTGGCAATTCCAACTTTTCTGCCTTTTTCTTATAACATCCAAATCTTTCCTGACCTAGTACAGTGCATGTGTCCTCCTTATTCACATGTCTCAAGCACCATATACGTAGTACAAAATTTGTTTGATAGATCCATGATGTAGCATGATAGTGTACCCTAAGTTACCTATAATTAGTTGTCTTGCATGTATGTACCACAGGAGCTCCAAGCTCAAAGGTGTTCACAACCACAATACATCAGATGTGACACGTATATGCCTCACCATAAAGTTGACAAGGCTATTGAACGATGGAGCAATTTTTCACTGTTGTAAACACAAGACAAAATTTGCTTAATTACTTTTGTCTTGAGAAGGATCATGTTCAAGCAAGTGGACCTAAAGTTGGAAGATGTAGATATTGAGTGTAGCGACCAGACCTCAAACGGTTTAATCTCTGTGCTCAGGTGTCATCCCTGGATCAGTAATGCTGACACCACACAGTACTTGAAATATTTATAACAGAGTAGCAATCACACACTTATTACATCGAGTGTCTCAAACGAGAACTTATTACAATAAATATGGCTTAAGGCCATCTAATAACGATAGCAGCGGAAGGCTTGGAAGATAAGTGAGTCCATCAACTCCAACGGCATCACTGAGTATAGAATCACGACCTAAAACTTCTTAATCGTCGTCTGAAAAGTCTGCAACATTAACGTTGCAGCCCGAAACGGGTCAGCACATGGAATATGCTGGCAAAGTAACACATAGAGAGTAATGGAATGAAACAGGCTATTCTATATGCATATTTGGCTGGTGGAAAGTTCTATGGTTACAGTTTGCGTAAAGCCAATTTTTTCCTACTTCAAAGCAATAAATTTTATTTAACCATCATGGTAGTTGTTAAACAATAAGAATGGTTGACAGCATTCTCAATCCCAATTAAGCATCATCATTAAACAAAACCCACAAAATTAATTTTTGAGTAACATGTTGAGATTCACATGATAATCCAGGTACTAGATACTCAAGATGTCCATAACCGGGGACACGGCTAACCATGATTAGTTTATACACTCTGCAGAGGTTTGCGCACTTTTCCCCACAAGACTCGATCTCCTCCGTTGGGATTCTCGCACTACATGGTGTTTGAGAAATGAATGACGGAGACATAATCTTTCAGAAGTGCTAGCACCTTACGAATGGGTAGACCGTACCAACCTACATCCCCTACATCTGCTAGTCTACCACTGTAAGAGTTCGCACGACTTAATCAACTATGCTAGAGCCCATAGTAGCTTGTGGCTGCACACGGAAGTTTCTAGCATGAACAATCTCATGATCCCTTTGAGCCTGGGTGGCGGTCCATAAAGAAAAACAGGCAATCGATGGAATACCCAGGTGCCTCAATCCACCCAGATGTCTATTTAAGTTGCCACCTTAAGTAAACCATTAATTAACATCTCACATCTGTCATGGATACACTCACTCAATCCATGTCTACTAGCATAGCATGGCATAATAAGCAAACATAGAAGTAACTCCTAAAGGTTTGATAATAACAGGTAATAGGTACTACCTCAACTACTTCCCAAACACACAATTTAATTAGATCCTAATCATGCAATGTGTAAGGGTTGATCTAATGCAATAAAACTGGGTAGAGGAAAAAACATGGTCAAAGTGTTACTTGCCTTGCTGATGATCCGGGAAACCTATCGATTCGAAGTAGCAAGGGGCGCACTCCGGGTACTCTATCGGAAACAAACAAGCATACAATAAGTACTCAACTAATGCACAGGTAAAACTCAAATAAGAGATCTAGTCAGAAAGTTTAACTTAAGAACTCCGGTTGGCAAAAAGAATCAAAACGAACGATGCAACGAAAGATAAACGACAAAAGAAAAAGGCTTCGTTTACTATTCTGGATTTAGGGCAATTTTTACAGTGGCAAAAACTTGTTTGAGTTGCCTAAACGGAAAGAGGGTTTCGAGACGAAACTCCAGGCGCTTGAATCGCCTGATTCCGATAAACGAGCGAAAAGTTAGACTAAAACGAAAATCAGATCAGAAATCGCGATCAGAAAAATTACGGATTTAATCCGAGAAAAAAAAAACGATGAACGTTCATTAAAACGAATGAACGGACGAACGCTCGCTAATTAAATAAACCGGAAAACCGATCTATATAAAAAAACCGAAAAAAAAAAACGAACAAAACCGTCGGAAAACCGAACGGTTTTTCAAAAAAAAACCGGCGGCGGCGAGGACTACCTCCGGGGACGGATCCGGCGGGCGGCGACGGCGGGGCGGCGGCGCGGGCGGGCGGCGGCAAAGGCGGCGGCGGCGGGGCTAGGCGGCTAGGGTCTGAGGGGGGTTCGGCTTGGCCTCCCCGGCTTATAAAGCCGGCCGGGCCTAGTGTCCGGGTCGGACACGGCCCGTTAGGTTGGTTGCGTTTTTTTTAAATAGTTACGCTCAAAAAAATAACAAAATTTATACTAAACGGACTCCAAAAATCCCGAAATAAATTTTCCCCGGCTTCTAAAATCAAGCCGCACAGGATGAACATTTATTTGGGGTCTAAATGCAATTTTGGAAAACGCGCATTTTTCCTAAATTCAAATAAGACCAAATAAAATCTTATTTGATTTTTTATTAAATCCCCAATATTTCTTTATTTTGGGAAAGTCATTTTATTCCCTCTCTCATATTTTTGTAATAGAAATAATTGAAGATAAAATAAATAAAATCAAACGATCCTATTTTCAAAATTTGAGACAACTCAAATATGAAAATAATGAAATCCCCAACTCTCTCCAAGGGTCCTTGAGTTGCGTGAAATTTCTAGGATCAACCAAAATGCAATAAATATGATATGCAATGATGATGTAGTGTATAACATTCCAAATTGAAAATAAGGGATGTTACAAACCACCCCCCCTTAAGATGAATCTCGCCTTCGAGATTCGGGTTGGCTAGAAAATAGGTGAGGGTGGTCCTTCAGCATATCTTGTTCTCGCTCCCAGGTGGCTTCATCCTCCGTGTGGTGTGTAACGCCCCGAGACCGATGTGCCAGGTGTCCTCCGCTTATTTGCTGTTGTTGCCTTGTCATTGCTTGCGTGTTGTGCATTGCATCATGTCATCATGCCATCATGTCATTAATCTTTGCATCTCAACTCAACTAATAAATTGCATAGATCGTTGATCTATT
This sequence comes from Triticum aestivum, assembly GCF_018294505.1. Lineage (NCBI taxonomy): Eukaryota > Viridiplantae > Streptophyta > Magnoliopsida > Poales > Poaceae > Triticum > Triticum aestivum. The sequence continues at coordinate 30,897,114 of NC_057812.1, forward strand.
TAAATCAAGGGATATTTACAATGGTGAATTCTCTTTATAACATATAAAAGTCTCCTACGATTATTAGGGAGCTATATTAAAAATTCCATTGTTTTGGAATCACCGCAAACACACTTGCAATTTATACTCTCAAGTCTTTTCTGCTTCGAGTTTGCTCCTCAAACTTCGCCCATAAATTCTATCATCTTTTTCCAGAGCTCTACCAAAAATATTAACATTTTTGGACACTTCTAATTCCTAGTCTTTTTTTCAAACCATTTGAATTAAATTCAAATGACTTACAATTAAATTCTTGCAATCATGCCCACTCCTATTTTTCTTGGATCAAGCTCCATTTTACGAGTCCAATAAAATTGACATCCTGCTCAAATTCTTCTCCTATCTCTTTCTACTTTTCCTTACTCACTGTTTATTTGTTAAACAGAGAGTTTAGTCTAGGGGACCCAGACGACCGGCCAGAGCCGCCATCTCCCTGCGCCTCGCCCCGACTCCGTTCGGCTTCCTCGCCGGGGGCCGTCGCCACGGCCCTGCTGGACTTCGACGACCCGGAGCGCGGCGCCTCCGCCCTGCTGCTCCGTTTTTGACCTCCGCCGGACCTTTCCTGCAGCCTCGCGCGCCGTGCTCCCGAGCCCCCTCGTCCAGGAGCTCCACGAGGAGAGGAGCAACAACGTCGGAGCGTCGGCTTCGCCCGCTGCTTCTCTGGATGTCGTGCCTCAGCGAGCTCCTCCATCACCTCCTTCGCCAGTTCCCCTGCCAGGCTCCTCTTCCTTTGCGCCGTCTTCATCGAGCACCAGGAGCTCGACCTCGAGCCTCTCCACGCGCGCCCGCACCCACGCTTTGCTCCTGAAGGCATGCAACCGCCCCGAGCTCCATTGCCTCGCTTGCCTCCGCCCGGAGCCGCGCCTTCGACGGGATCCATGTCATCCGGCCCGTCCCGCCTCCTGCAGACCTCCTCGTCGCCATGCCAAGCTGCTGCTGCCGCTGTTGCTCCACCGGTGAGCACAGGCCTCGCCGTGTTGCCTTGCCTTCACCTCCCGGCTTCGTCTGCGTCCCGCTCAACCCTGTGAACGCCAAGTACCACTACAAACCTGAAGAATTCGGACGAGGATACCCGTTTTTCGTCAGGTTCGACTACCCGTAACAGCAAGTACCACTAGCAAGAGACCTCGACGCCTAAAACGATCACCGAACCGGAAATAATGCCAAGTACTAGGTCAACGAGGACTACCAAGTTCGTCTTCCGCCGTCTCCGAAATTGCCTAGTACCACGACGATACGAGAACAACTACCGTCGATGTGCATTTTGCCAAGTACCACTACCTTCGACCCTCGAAGACTCCATGGACGTCAAGTTTCTTGCCGTGCCCTTAAACATCTACGGAAACTTGTGAGACTAAGAACGTGAACGACTACCGTCGCCACGAGAATGACTACTTCCTCTACCATCGCCGAGTTCCACTACTTCCCACGACGATCGTGAACGACTACACCGCTTGACGAGAACCGTCCCGTTTGCACACTTCAAAGGTATAACCGCCGAGACGATGACCCGTGGAACGAATGCATGTTGGTGATGTATGAGATGCTTGTGCTTGCTCCATGCTCGAATTGTTGGTGCACGTTGCCCCTCTTTTGCCTTGTCACTGTCGGCGAACCGTGGGAACCCGGTAACCGGGATCACCCCACCATATTTTGACACGCCCCCATCACTTTTCCTTTTGCACCGGCATCTCAATCGAGTTACCGGAATCGGAATGTTGCCGTGGCACCATTTCCGTTGTCGTTGTCGTGGCACCCCTTTCGTTTTCGCCACGATGACAAATGCCTCATATCTTATCATGTCAACATTTTCATAAATACTGCATAAAACTTGCACATGTCATTCGCATCATGATAATAACATTAAAATGTTTAAAATTGTTGTTGCACCAAATTGATAATTGCATATGGGGATTTACCGGATTTGTTGTTTGTTATATCCGGACCCATTTAAATTGTTTAGATAGTATAGTTTTATTATGCTCCACCTCTTGCCATGTTAACCAACATTTAATATTGTTGAGTACATAAACGAGAGAGAACTAAATAATTGATGTGGTGTTCCGTCAATATGCAACTTGTTTCATATTGAGCTCCACTTAACTTGTAGTTTTGTTTGTGCCCTTTGCCATGCCATGCATTTTTAAACCGGACATGCATCAATACTTGTTTGCGCATCATGCCATGTTTATGTGATGGTTGTTTACTATGTTGTTTGCTTCTTTCCGGATTTGCTTCTCGCATTAGCTTCGGTTTCATTCCTGAGTTGTGAGGATCCGTTTGACTACGTCCGTTTGTCTTCTTCATGGACTCGTTCTTTTTCCTTGCGGGATCTCAGGCAAGATGACCATACCCTCGAAATCACTTCTATCTTTGCTTGCTAGTTGCTCGCTCTTTTGCCATGCATTTGCTGCGATACCTACCACTTGCTTATCATGCCTCCCATATTGTTGAACCGAGCCTCTAACCCACCTTGTCCTAGTAAACCGTTGTTTGGCTATGTTACCGCTTTGCTCAGCCCCTCTTATAGCGTTGTTAGTTGCAGGTGAAGATTGAAGTTTGTTCCTTGTTGGAACATGGAGATGTTGTTCCTTGTTGGAACATGTTTACTTGTTGGGATAACACAATATATCTTATTTAGTTAATGCATCTATACACTTGGTAAAGGGTGGAAGCCTCGGCCTTATGCCTGGTGTTTGGTTCCACTCTTGCCGCCCTAGTTTCCGTCATATCGGTGTTATGTTCCCGGATTTTGCGTTCCTTATGCGGTTGGGTAATAATGGGAACCCCTTGACAGTTCACCTTGAGTTAAACTCCTCCAGCAATGCCCAACATTGGTTTTACCATTCACCACCTAGCCTTTTCTTTCCCTTGGGTTTTGCAGATTCAAGGGTCATCATTATTTTAACCCCCCCGGGCCAGTGCTCCTCTGAGTGTTGGTCCAACCTGTCAGCTGCCGGTGGCCACCAGGGGCAACTCTGGGCTGGCCTACCCGTACCTAAGACAATCTGAGTGTGCCCTGAGAAAGAGATATGTGCAGCTCCTATCGGGATCTGTCGGCACATTCGGGCGGTGTTGTTGGTTTAGTTTTACCTTGTCGAAATGTCTTGTAACCGGGATTCCGAGTCTGATCGGGTCTTCCCGCTAGAAGGAATATCCTTCGTTGACCGTGAGAGCTTGTCATGGGCTAAGTTGGGACCCCCTGCAGGGATATGATCTTTCGAAAGCCGTGCCCGCGGTATGGGCAGATGGGAATTTGTTAATGTCCGGTTGTAGAAAACCTGAATTTGACCTTAATTAAAATACATCAACCGCGTGTGTAACCGTGATGGTCTCTTTTCGGCGGTGTCCGGGAAGTGAACACGGTGTTGGAGTTATGCTTGACGTAAGTAGATTTGGATCACTTCTTGATCATACTTTTATCGACCGTGCGTTGCCTTCTCTTCTCGCTCTCATTTGCGTATGTTTAGCCACCATATATGCTAGTCGCTTGCTACAGCTCCACCTCATACCTTTACCTTACCCATAAGCTTAAATAGTCTTGATCGCGAGGGTGTGAGATTGCTGAGTCCCCGTGACTCACAGATACTTCCAAAACTAGTTTGCAGGTGCCGATGTTCCCGAGCAGGTGACGCAACCAAGCTCAAGGAGGAGCTCTTTGAAGATCTTGTCCTTTGTGTTGTTTCGTTCTAGTTGATCAGTAGTGGAGCCCAGCTGGGGTCGATCGGGGACCTTGTCGCATTTGGGGTTTTTCTTTTATTTTGGTTCCGTAGTCGGACCTTGAATGTATTTGGATGATGTAATGCTTTATTCATGTAATTGTGTGAAGTGGCGATTGTAAGCCAACTATATATCTTTCCCCTTATTGTATTACATGGGTTGTTTGCGAAGATTACCTCACTTGCGACATTGCTTTCAATGCGGTTATGCCTCTAAGTCGTGCTTCGACATGTGGGAGATATAGCCGCATCGAGGGCGTTACAAGTTGGTATCAGAGCCTTCCCCAACCTTAGGATCCCCCACTGCTTGATCGAATTAGCGGACGAGTTGAGTCTAGAAAAATGTTTTGAGTCATTTAGGAATTATATATCGGAGAGTTTAGGAATTCTTTTTACTCCCCAGTACCTTCATCGCTCTGGTAAGGCATCCTGACGTAGAGTTTTGACTCTTCTCTTCTCAATTTTCACAAAAAAAAATTTGGATCACGCGGGTATCTTGGAATCGTTCCGATGGATTTGTGATGAGAACATTGTTCTTGGTGCCTCCTGTCATTTAGGGGTTGTGGCAGTGTCCCGGGGAGTTGAGCTCCGAGGTGTTGTCGTCCCAATTTTATCGTTGCAGTTCTGGAATACCTGAGTTTAGTACACCGACATCGAAAATCTCTTTTATGTAGTTCGTTGGTGAGATAACCTCGACGCCACCCAGTACTGGGGCGGGAGTTCGGGAGTATTGCCATAACTTGTATAACGGATGCTTTTCGAAGGTTGAGGTAGACGATTTCTGAAGCTTTTTTGGTTATGTGTTGAAGGATGGATACAGCTGGATGTAGGATTTCCTAGTTTTGGGTGAGATATTATGCTTCCCCTGTATCCCCAACACCCGATTGCATAACCGGAAAATTTCGGGAGTTCGTAAGTGGGAATTCAAGTAGCTCTTAGGATATCTTTCCGACAGATGTATGATATGAAATTGGGGTTCAACGTCTAGTGGTCTGCCTATTCACGGTTTGTCGGTGTACTAGAGTAGGGGTACCCTAGTATCCCAAACTTGTGCACGGGCAGTCGCAGCATCCCGCGGCAAGGCTTGCCGGGTGACCGCCAAGGCCCTCCGTGGTTCCTTTGGAGCCATTCAAGAACAAAGTATCCAAACCAAGACACCACAAGACCCCAGCAAGAGGAGCTTGCCGGGAAGGCCAACCAAGGCAAGGCGCTTAAGGAGACAAGACCCCGGCAAGAGGAGCTTGCTGGGAAGGCCACCCAAGGCATCTCAAGGAACTTGCTGCGACGCGCCTCGCGTCCCGGCAAGGCCCGGTGAGCGACAAGCTCCCGGACGCAGCAAGACAACGACCGCGGCAAGGCGCTTGCCGCGGCAAACCACCACTCTGTGCCCGCGCTCCAGCACATCCACCAACGTGTCGCTCTGGGACCCTTCCGGGCGTGCGTGGCGGGAGGCTGTGCAGCCAGCGGTGCGCAGTGGCAAGCGGCGCTGACAAGATTGCCATCGTGGCGGGCAGTGGCGTCCCTGACGGTCCCTTTTGCACTGTTTAGGCGACACAGACGGGCATTTAATGCCCTTGTCCCCTGCCGTCAGGGTTAGGTATGATGCACTGTAGCAGGTAGCTGTACCTACCGCAGCACCTTTCCATTTTTACCCTTCGTCTCCGTTGCCACCTGTCGGTGACCCCTTGAGCATATAAAAGGAGGCCCGTGCGCAACGTAAAGGGGGTTGGCTAGTTCAGGAAACACTCACGCTCGGTCTTGTTAGCCGCTGGTGTGTACTGTAGCACTCCACGCTCCCAAGCAAGAACTCAATACAAACCACAAAGCAGGAGTAGGGTTTTACGCATCCATGCGGCCCAAACCTGGGTAAACCGCTCGTGTGCTTCGCCTCGATCTGCTCTTTGCACGACCTTCGCCCCCGCCAAACCGAAAGGGACTCGGTCCGCCGGTCCCATAGGTGTTCGTGGATCAGTCCCCCGACATCTTTGGCGCGCCAGGTAGGGGGCGTCGAGGTTGTGTGAACCAGATCCGGCGTTCACGCGAGCTAGATCTTCATCCTCTTCATCGACATGCCGCCGAAGAAGAAGGCTTCAGAGGCAGCCGCTCCGTACGCACCGAGCCCACCACCGCCGGAGCAAACGGCTGGTGGTGCAGACGCCGCCGCAAGAACGGGCGTCGACGGAGGAGCTCACGGTGCTGCCAGGTCCAAGGACAAGGCTGGGCTGCCCATCGGCGGCGTAGCCGGCTCCCACAACGACCGGGCGCACTCCAAGACCTCGGCGTCCGTACACGCACCGCGCCCATCTTAGAAGGCGCGGGACCGGCAGCTTTATGGTACTCACGGTACCATGCGTTTGCTGGACCAAGATCGAGCTGGCGGATCTCGGAGTGCTCAAGACCAGCATGCACGCCAACATACTGGCACGAGCGAGGCACGATCGCCTGGACGGGATACTGCTCCTTCTAACATAGTTAGAAGTCCGAGCATATCCCGCTCCTCGCACCGTTCGCCAACGCCACCCGCCACTGCAGCAGAAGCTTTAGCGCAAGCTCAATTGCTCCTGGACTACCCTCCAACGGCGGACAAGATCGATGACTGGAGGGCCACCATTCAGAGTCTCATCGGTTTTGCCAACGGCGACACTCAACAGCAGACGAGCACGTCGCAGCCGCGGCAAGCCAGCCAGGCACGAGCTGGTGGCGACAAGACCGGTGGGGGTGCAACCACTATGCACTCTCCGCCCCGAAGGCCAAGATCGCCGGCTCGCCAGATCCACCTCGACAGCGACTCCACCGCGTCATCAGATCCATGAGCTCGTCGCGATCAGCGCCAAGTTCTTCATGAACGATAGCAAGAAGACGCTCGTACACGCATCGAGCGCCGAAGAGAAGCGCGACGTCAATCAGACCAGCGCGCTGGGCCCTCTGTCGACATGCATGCGCCAGGGGAACCAGGCGACTTGCCGTACGCGATAGGTTGCCCTGTGTTCACTCATGAGCTGCGGCAAGTCCAGTGGCCCAGCATGAAGAATTTCAAGCCAGATGTACCAGAGAAGTACGACGGCAAGTCGCATCCGTCGGAGTTCCTCAGCATCTACACCATCGCGGTGCAGGCTGCCGGGGGGCGGGACGACAAGATCCTTGCCAACTACTTCCCGCTGGTGCTCAAACCCAACGTCAGGTCCTGGCTCATGCACTTGCCGGACAACTCCATATCCTCCTGGGCAGACCTTTGCCATCAGTTTGTCGGCGCCTTTACAGGCGGCCACAAACCCCATGGCCAAGAGAGTGACCTTCATCTGCTCGCCCAGAAGGAAGGAGAGCCCCTGCGCAAGTACATTCAGAGGTTCAGCCGTGTACAGCACAACATCCCAGATGTCCACCCTGCCGCGGTCATCAGCGCGTTCCATCAGAACGTGCGTAACCGCAGGATGCGGGAGGAGATGGCGATGTGCAAGATCAGAGACGTCAGTGAGCTGTATGCCCTGGCCGACAAGTGTGCACGTGCTGAGGAAGGGAGGAAACTCCCTGGAGAGAATGCAGGAGCAGGAGGATCTGACAGCGAGGATGCTGCCCCGGCAAAGAGAAACCGGCGGCGGAACAGGAAGAAGAAAGGCAAAGATGTGCTAGTCGTTGAGCAGTCCGGCAACGAAGGTGGCGCCAAGAAAGCCAAAGTTGGTAGCTCCGGCAAGGAGATTGCCGCATGCACCAACTGCCAGGCTGTGGCAGTCGCTGACAAGCAGGACGGCACCGACAAGCAGTACTGCAAGATCCACCGCACCAAGGGCCATGACCTCCAGAGCTGCAAGAAGGTCGAACAGCTTGTCCAGCAACAAAAGGCTGAGTACGAGCAACGCGATAAGGAGAGGGCCCAAGGTGGCGATGGAGAATCCGGCAAGAAGCGCGCCGGCCGGGGGGGACGCCGCGGCAAGGCCAAGTAGCGGCAAGGAGACAGACCTCCCCGCGGCCGCGACAAGGATGAAGATGACGATGACGACGAAGACATGGAGGATGTCGAGACCAGTGAGCAGGAATTCCAGAAAGCCACAGAAGTCTTGTGCGTTGACGGCAGTGCTTCTCTGCATACTTCACACCGCCAACTCAAGTAGTGGGTGCGGGAAGTCAATGCGGCGGAGCCACCCGTCGAGTCACGCAAGCTTCTGAAATGGTCCAGCACGCCTATCATCTTTGATATTGAGGACCACCCTGATCGTACAACTGCGGTCGGGTGCTTGCCGATGTTGGTTTCACCAACTATCCGCAACCTCAAGGTCACTAAGATGTTAGTTGACAGCGGGCCGGCTTGAACCTGATCTCCTCCGCTGTACTCCAGAAACTCCAGATCCCTGACAGCGAGCTCGAAGAGACCGGCACATTCCAAGGAATCAACCCGGGAAGGAGCAAGCCGAAGGGGAAGGTCACGCTGCCAGTAACATTTGGCAGCAAGCTGAACTTCAGGACTGAGAGGGTCACTTTTGACGTTCCCGATATTCCATTGCCTTACAATGGAATACTTGGCCGTCTAGCACTTGCCAAGTTCATGGCAGCCTCTCACTACGCATATAACATGCTGAAGATGCCAGGCACGATAAGCGTCATCTCTGTCCCCGGCGACAAGAAGGATGCTCTTATCTGCGCCGACAAGATCTACCGCAACAGATCGCAAGTCACTTGCCGCTGAAGCTCCCGGGGGAAAGAAGAAGACCAAGTCCGGCAAGAGTTCTGATGCCCACTCTGGCAAGCGCACCTCTTCGGAGTGCTGCGCTGCCGTCGAGGACGCACCATCGAGCTCCACCGGCAAGTGTAAGAAGACAATGGCAGCTCCGCCAGAGACGAAGAAGGTGTCTGCCAAGGAGGACGGCACTGGTGGTACCTTCACCATCAGTGCCACTCTCGACCCTAAATAGGAAAGCGCGCTCATTGCTTTCCTGCGGGCGAATGTCAACGTGTTTGCGTGGCAACCGTCTGACATCCCCGGTGTTCCCAGGAAAGTAATTGAGCACCACCTTGCCGTTTGTCCTCATGCGCGGCCCGTCAAGCAGAAGATCAGGAAGCAAGCAGTGGAGCGCCAAGAATTCATTGCAGAAGAGATCAAGAAGTTGGAAGCAGCAGGCCTTGTCAGAGGAGTGCTCCATCCTACGTGGTTGGCCAATCCTGTAGTCGTGCGCAAGGCAAATGGGAAATGGAGACTTTGTATCGATTTTACCGATGTTAACAAAGCTTGTCCCAAAGACCCATTTCCTTTGCCGCGCATTGACCAGATTGTTGACTCCACAGCCGGATGTGATTTGCTTTCATTTCTTGACGCATACTCAGGATACCATCAGATCTTCATGGCAGAAGAGGATGAGGAGAAGACCGCATTTATTACTCCATGTGGCACGTACTGTTTCATACGGATGCCTTTCGGATTAAAAAATGCTGGTTCAACATTTGCAAGAGTAGTCCATGTCGCTCTTGAGCCACAAATACACAGAAATGTGGAAGCCTACATGGATGACATAGTGGTCAAGAGCAAGGACAAGGCAACTCTGATCCAAGATTTAGACGAGACCTTTGCAAATCTGCGCAAGATCAGCCTCAAGCTCAACCCAGAGAAGTGTGTGTTTGGAGTCCCCTCCGGCAAGCTTCTCGGGTTCTTCGTGTCTCAGCGGGGAATTGAAGCCAATCCCGACAAGATCAAGGCCATTGAGCAGATTGAAGCACCAAAGCGCGTCAAGGATGTACAAAGACTTGCCGGTTGCGTGGCTGCTCTCAGCAGGTTTATCTCTAGGTCTGCTGAGCGCGCCCTGCGGTTTTTCAAATTATTGAAAAAGGCAGGTCCAGTGAAATGGACTCCGGAAGCGGAGGTTGCGCTGCAAGACTTGAAGAGATACCTGTCCTCCCTCCAATACTTGTCGCACCTAAGCCACAAGAGAAGTTGCTGCTATATATAGCGGCAACCAATCAAGTGGTTAGTGCTGCGTTAGTGGCGGAGAGGGAGGCAGATGACGAGCCAGCAACAACGACAGGCACATCCAGCGACAAGCAGGGGGCTTCCCTGACAAGCTCTGGTCCCGACAAAGATGGATCTGCGCAGATGCGCGAGGAGATACAAAAGAAAATGGTGCAGCACCCAGTTTACTTTGTCAGTTCCCTTCTGCGGGGGGCTAGGTCAAGGTACTCTGGTGTGCAGAAATTGCTTTTCGGCCTTCTCATGGCCTCAAGAAAGCTGCGCCATTACTTCCAAGCACATGAGATCACAGTTGTCACTCGCTTTCCGCTGAAGAGGATACTACAAAATCCAGAAGCGACAGGCAGGATTGTTGAGTGGGCACTGGAACTGTCAAGCTTTGGCCTCAAGTTTGAGAGTACTTCAACTATCCAGAGCAGAGCATTGGCAGAATTCATAGCAGAATGGACGCCAACACCAGATGAAGAAATTCCAGAAACGAGCATCCCCGTCAAGGAAGCAAGCAAAGAGTGGCTGATGTACTTTGATGGTGCCTTTTCGCTGGAAGGCGCCGGCGCTGGCGTGCTGCTTGTCGCACCCATCGGAGAGCACCTCAAGTACATAGTCCAGATGCACTTTCCCAAGGAGCAAGCAACAAACAATACTGCAGAGTATGAAGGCTTGCTTGCCGGTCTCAGGATCGCGGCAGACCTTGGGATCAAGAAGCTCATTGTCAGGGGTGACTCACAGCTTGTCATCCGCCAAGTAAACAAGAGTTATCAGAGTCCGTTGATGGAAGCTTACGTCGACGAAGTGAGAAAGATAGAAGAGCACTTTGAAGGCCTACAGATGGAGCATGTTCCAAGAGCTCAGAACGCCATTGCCGATGGCCTGTCAAAGTGCGCTGCACTTAAGTTACCTGTGGAACCAGGGATCTTTGTGCTCAAGCTGACTCAACCGTCCGTGACGCCATCAACTGGACAGAGCAAGAAGAGGAAGTTGATTTCTGGTGACTATTTTCCGGCAGAGCTTCCCGAAGCCGCCGCCAAGAAGGTCCCCAAGATCAACGCCAAGAGCGCTGAGGAGCAATCTGCTCCGGCAAGCCCTAGGGTTTGTTTCGTCGAAGCAGAAGCTCCCGACAAGTTTTGCTCCGGCAAACTTGTCGGGGGACGTCAAGCTCCGGCAGGGCCGAAGGTTCTCGCCGTAGAAGCAGACGTTCCCGCAGCAACAGATTTGCCTTGCGCTGAGGAGCAATCTGCTCCGGCAAACCCTAGGGTTTGCGCCGTCGAAGCAGAAGCTCCCGACAAGTTTTGCTCCGGCAAACTTGCCGGGGAACGTCAACCTCCGGTAGAGCCGCAGGTTCTCGCCGTGGAAGCGGATGTTCCCGCAGTAGCAAATTTGCCTTTAGTCCTTGTTGTCGAGCCACAAGCTCCAGCATGGGCACAGCAGATTGTCCGTTTCCTTCAGACAGGAGAACTTCCCGAAGAGCAAGAAGAAGCGGAAAGAGTAGCCCGGCAGTCAAGTATGTACCAGTTTGTCGACAAGACACTGTACAGAAGAAGACTCAACGGTGTGAAATTGAAGTGTATTCACCGGGAAGACGGACAAAAGCTGTTGGCAGAGATACATGGAGGCATATGTGGTCACCACATTGGCGCAAGAGCACTTGTCGGCAAAGCATTCCGGCAAGGTTTCTTTTGGCCGACAGCCCTCCAGGATGCAACTGCACAAGTAACCAAGTGTGAAGCGTGCCAGTTCCATTCCAAGCAGATACACCAACCAGCTCAAGCTCTCCAGACGATCCCTTTATCCTGGCCATTTTCGGTCTGGGGGCTCGACATCCTCGGCCCCTTTCCCCGAGCAGTCGGGGGCTTTGAGTACTTGTACGTTGCAATCGACAAGTTCACAAAGTGGCCGGAAGTGGAACCAGTGAGGAAGGTGACAGCACAGTCAGCAGTCAAGTTCTTCAGGTCGATTGTTTGCCGCTTCGGGATCCCTAACAGGATAATCACCGACAACGGTACGCAATTCACGAGCCGCACCTTCATGCAGTACGTCCAAGATCTTGGCGCCAAGGTCTGCTTCGCTTCTGTTGCTCACCCGAGAAGCAACGGTCAAGCGGAGAGGGCAAATGCTGAAGTGCTGCGCGGGCTCAAGACCAGGACTTTCGACAGGCTGCACAAGTGCGGAAGAAACTGGATCGAGGAGCTGCCGGTGGTTCTTTGGTCGATCAGGACGACGCCAAATCGAGCCACTGGCCAGACACCTTTCGCTCTAGTCTATGGAGCAGAGGCAGTTATCCCCACGGAACTCGTATACGGGTCACCTCGAGTGCTCGCTTATGATGAGCTCGAGCAAGAGCAGCTGCGACAAGATGACGCGCTGCTCCTTGAGGAAGACCGTCTTCAGGCTGCTGTGCGAGCTGCTCGCTACCAGCAAGCTTTGCGCCGCTACCATAGCCGCAAAGTTAACGCCAGAAGTCTCGAGGAAGGCGACCTTGTTCTTCGGCGTGTTCAGTCCGCCAAGAATTCCAACAAGTTGACGCCGAAGTGGGAAGGCCCTTACCGGGTGAAACGAGTCACTAGGCCTGGCGCTGTCCGCCTTGAGACCGAAGATGCCATTCCGGTGAGCAACTCCTGGAACATTGAGCATCTTCGTAAGTTTTACCCGTAAGGCGCGGTTGCCGGAACCTGTTCCGGCAACCACCTTTTGTACAAGTCTTGCCGCTGTTGCATGTAATCCTTTGTACAAAGCCGGGCGCAGACCCCGTGCATAAGTAAAGCTCATGTGCTCCGCACATTTTGTCAATTTCATGCTTTCTATTTTTTGCATATATGATCTGACACTTTGTGCAGCACCTACTCCACGGTAAGCAATAACGAGCCGTAAGGCTCCATATCTTTATTTTCTCTTCTTTCTTTTTCTCAAGGAAAGGAAGGTTCCCTCGCCCACAAGTTTGCTGGGGGGGAAAGGAGAAGATAACGGTATGGACCAGGCGTCATTCAAGAAAGTTTCGCCTTGCCGGGAAGCAAACAACAGAAAAGCTAAGTTGCCAAAGTTTGAGCAATCAGATTTTTTAAATTTTAAGTTATCTCCCTTGAACGACCGCACTTTGTATGGAAAACCTGTGCGCGGAGGAACCAACTCGTAGCTAGTTGCGCCCTTACTTTGTTTCGAGTCCGCTCAACAACTTAAGTGAGCTGCAACTAGTTGCGACAAGGTTTCTTGTCGGTAGCGGCACCGCCAGCAGGCTGCTGACGTCCCGCACTCAGCGCTCGCGGCTCAGGTGCCTGCACCGGCAAGTTCCCTAAAAGCGTAGGGCGAAAAACATACAAAGGGAGGAATCAAGTAAAGGGAATAACATTGCAATCATTACCCAGAATAAAGTTATATTACAAAGATAGCTTGTCGCAGCTCTAACAGATTGTTTCATAACATGACAAACAGCGACAAGAAAAGAAGAAATGGGCGGCCTAATCTACGCGATCGCCTTCGATCCTCTTGATCCCGCTCACCTTGTCCACAATGGGTGCGACAAGGGTCTTGAGCGCCTCCAGATCAGCATCCGGCGGCAAGGTCTTGAGGACGTTGGTGAAGTTGAGGCCCGGATTGCGGAAGGCCACCTTCACCAACACTTTCTGAAGAGCTCCCTCACAGATCTTGCGCGACTCGTCAGCCAGCTGCTTTGGGATCCTCTTCCGGAGTCGCTGGAGGGCCGTCGCCATGCCCTTAAAGAACAAGACGAGCTTGGCGCTGGGTTGGAGGTTCTCGTCGGAGGGATACCCGAGATCCTCCATCCCCAGCTGCGCCAGCTCCCTGTCAATGTCTGTGGCAGCGTTCACAAGACTCTCCGTCCAGTGCTCCACAGTTTCCTGAAGGCATTTTGGGTGGCGGCAACACTCTCTAGCAGCGCCTTGTCGGCCTTGATCTCCTCCCTCAAGGCCGCCTCCTGCTTCTTGGCGCTGTCCAATGTCTTGGTCAAAGCGGTCAGCTTCAACTCAAGACCCGTGTTGGAGTCCTTGGCGGCACTGAGCTCTTTGCTCTTCTCGGCGAGAGCGGCCTCCAGCTGCGCCACCTTTGTCTCCAACTTCTTCTTGGCGGCCTCGGCGGCGGCGGCAGCATCCTCTGCTTGCTTGAGGGCTCTGCCGAGTTTTTCCTCGCGCACGGCGAGCTCCTCCTCGTGGGCGTCAAGATTGACCTTCTGATGCGCCAGCTTGCCCTCCTCCGCGGATAGCTTCACAGCGGCAAGTCGCTGTTGCTCTTCGACTTCAGCCTTCTCGAGGAGGAAGGCCTTCTGCTCTTCGGCGAGCTGCTCCCGCTCCTCCGCCAGGGACCGGAGGGCTTCCCGGTGGAAACCCCCGAGCTCTTCTGCGCGCTTCTCGATGTCTGCTCCCGCCTTCGCGACAAGCGCCTCGCGGGACTCCAGCTTGGATTGCCGCGCGCGGTAGAGCGACACCAGCTTCCGCAGCAGCCGCTCCTCGGGCTCGTTGCTGCTGCTTGGCGCGTCAACCACCGTCAACCCAGCGGAGGCGAGCACCCCCCCGTCGAAGGTCTCTCCCTCGACCGGCGCCCTGGAGCTTGACGCCTAGGGGAGGTTGATGAAGATGTCATCGCCGGCCTTCAAGTAGACGCCCGGCTGGGGCTCCTCGGAGCTTGGTGATGTGGCTTCGGCGGACGGGTCGGCGGTCGGCGTAGCGCCTGGCGCTCCTGCGGCCTCTGGGCCATCAGTACGATCGCCGGACCCCTCGCCAGTTGCTGCAGCGGCAGCCTTGGCGGCCTCGGCGCCGGTGGGATCGCCAGCGCCGGCTGCTTCTTCGGCGGTGACCTCGGTCTCCATCTGCTCCGCAGCAGATGGGCCTGACAGCCGGCAAGGGGAGAAGAGTCAAGCAAAATCCAGCAAAAACCCAGGAAGATCAAGAGAAGAAGGACCCAAGGGAAGTTTTGCAGCAAAAGGATTACCTGTGCCAGTTTCAGCAGTCAGGTTCTCCACCGTTGGAGGGCCGCTGGCACTGTCCCTTGCCGGAGAACCCTCCCTTGCCGGAGACTTCTCCCTTACCGGAAAGCCCTCCCTCGCCGGAGGACTCTCCCTTGGCTCCTGGTGGGGCTGCTCGGCTCCCACACAAATCAACAAGCGGATATCATCAAAGACAAGTACCCATGCGCGCCTCGCAGTGGAAAGTAAATCATACACTTACGCTAGGGGCTGCTCTGGAGAAAAGTCGCCGGGTCTGGCAAGGTTGTCTCGGGCGCGCCACCTGCTGTCACAGTGGGCTCGTCCTCGATGGAGATCACCGGGACCTTAGCTCTCTTCGCCTCTCTCTGGGCCAGAGTCCTAAAGAGGAACAAGTTCAGAGTCAAGCAAATGAGATGCAAGAAAAACAACAAGAATTGAAGAACTACAAGTATAGCAAGAGAAGCTTACTCTTCTTCTTCTTCCTCGTCGGAGCTGAACGCGGAGAAGTCGAAGTTTGGCGCGCGCCGGCGCAAGGAGGCGGAGGAGAAGCTTCCCTTGGCCGCTTGGCGGGAGCAGTGGCGGTGGTCTGAGACGACCCCGCTCCAGCTGTTGGCGCGGCGTGAGCAGCGACAGGAACTGAAGCGGTGGTCCGGCTAGATCCCGCTCCAGTTGCCGTCGCCGCATGAGGCGCTCCCGCGGCAACGGTGTTTGCCGCGGTGGAGCGTGTCACGCGGCGCGGCGACTGTTGACCCGCTTGCCGCTCCGCTACATCACCGGCCTTGCGGAGACGCCTTCTTGGTGGGGATGAAGGTTCTGCTTGCGGCGAGCTGCCCAAAGATGAGGAGGAAGAGGAGTTGATTTCCAGCGAGCCACTCGTGTCCTTGGCGGGCTCGCTCGGCTCGGCGTCACGCCCGACAAGCTCCTTCTTGCCGGCGGGCTCCCCTCGCTCGGCACGGCTTGCCGCTTCTGCTGCATCTGCCTCCTCCACGGTGAATCCAAAATCGCCCGCGGCTGCGGCTGCCGCTGCCTCTTCCAGCCTAGTGGCAATGAGCGCCATCTCTGCATCGGTGGTGTCGCGGGTGAGGCTGTCCTTCTCGTCGGAGCGGATCGGCACTTCCACCAAGTCATCGAAGAACTGCTGCACGATATCGTCCGCAGGTTCCTCCCAAGTTGGCACAATCCCATGCGAGTCGCACTCCGGCATCATTGCACAGATGCGGTCGAGCGAGGAATTGTTGCACAGCGGAACGACGCCCCCCGGCATCCTGAACACCTCGGGATGTTGGGGGTCATACTTGAACAGCTCCTGAAGCATCGCGTTGAGCTCCAGGACAGTGAAGTTGAAGTTGAGGCCCGGCCGCAACCTCATGATATCTGCCGCATTCTTGAACTCCCAGGTAGGTCTCCCCGTTCCTGCAGGGGGGCGATGCGGCGGCGAAGAAAGTCTGCGCCAACAGCGCCTACAGTAAGCCCGGCAAGCCTGAGGCGCAGGATCCGGGTGACAGCAATCTTCAGCCTGTCGTCTTCCGGGGCCACGTCACTCCAATCGCTGCCGCGTGCTACTGGGGTTTGGCGCCGGGTGGTGAATGGCTGCGGGTTCTCCTCGTCAATCCAGCACCAGTCTGCTCTCCACTCCTCCCACTTGCCGCGGAATTCTCCCTCCAGATAAGTTTCCTTCTTGCCGGCCCTCGAGATCCAGGCGATTCCGCCGGATAAAGGCTCTCCTCTCTCTACTTGGGGTATGAAGAAATGGCGGAAGAGGGCTACACTGGGGTGGACTCCGACAAAGTTTTCACAGAGATGTGCGAAAACTGCCATGGTCAGAACGGCATTGGGGGTGAAGTCAAGGAGGTGGAATCCGTAGGTATTCATGATGTCGCAGAAGAATTCAGAGAAAGGCGGGCAGAGCCCGCAGTAGAAGAACAATGCGAAGAAAGGGTATCCGTTTGGGGCCTTCTTCCAAGCGGCGGCGGGGAGTACCTTCGTGCGCGGATGCGCACGCGTCTCCGTCGACCAGAAGAGGTAGTAGTTCTCCCTCAGCTCCTTCGCGGCAAGCTTGGGGGGGAAGACTGCCCGCTCCTTCCGCAGCGCCGCAAGCCGCTGCGCCTCGGTCGACTTCACGACCTTCCCCTTGTCGGCTTTTGGAGCCATGGCGGAAGTGGTGGAGGAGGTCGACGGCGTTGGTGGTGCTGGTGGCGATGGGGGGCGGAGCGCTGCTCTCTCTCTCAGCTTTGGGAAGACGAGGGAGCGGCGGAGATTTCTGAGATTGGAAGCAGCAACCGGCGAATGGGCGAACTACCCCTGTTTCCCCTGCTTATAAAGAGGGAGGGGGCGGACGTTCCGCATTTCCGAATAAAGAAACCACCCACGATCTCTCCCACGACGCCGCATTCAACGCGTGCCGTTCGGGGAGGGCGCGGTGGATACGGAGAGAGATACGGCGTAACCTAGGCCGCGCGTGCCCGTGCCCTATTTTGGGCCTGGCCCAACAGCGCTCGGCACCGTGTATGGCCCAGGCCCGGGGGCTCCTGTCGGTGTACTAGAGTAGGGGTACCCTAGTATCCCGAACTTGTGCACGGGCAGTCGCAGCATCCCGCGGCAAGGCTTGCCGGGTGACCGCCAAGGTCCTCCGTGGTTCCTTTGGAGCCATTCAAGAACAAAGTATCCAAACCAAGACACCACAAGACCCCGGCAAGAGGAGCTTGCCGGGAAGGCCAACCAAGGCAAGGCGCTTAAGGAGACAAGACCCCGGCAAGAGGAGCCTGCCGGGAAGGCCACCCAAGGCATCTCAAGGAACTTGCTGCGACGCGCCTCGCGTCCCGGCAAGGCCCGGTGAGCAACAAGCTCCCAGACGCAACAAGACAACGACCGCGCCAAGGCGCTTGCCGCGGCAAGCCACCACTCTGTTCCCGCGCTCCAGCACATCCACCAACGTGTCGCTCTGGGACCCTTCCGGGCGTGCGTGGCGGGAGGCTGTGCAGCCAGCGGTGCGCAGTGGCAAGCGGCGCTGACAAGCTTGCCATCGTGGCGGGCAGTGGCGTCCCTAACGGTCCCTTTTGCACTGTTTAGGCGACACAGACGGGCATTTAATGCCCTTGTCCCCTACCGTCAGGGTTAGGTATGATGCACTGTAGCAGGTAGCTGTACCTACCGCAGCACCTTTCCATTTTTACCCTTCGTCTCCGTTGCCACCTGTCGGTGACCCCCCGAGCATATAAAAGGAGGCCCGTGCGCAACGTAGAGGGGGTTGGCTAGTTCAGGGAACACTCACACTCGGTCTCGTTAGCCGCTGGTGTGTACTGTAGCACTCCACGCTCCCGAGCAAGAACTCAATACAAACCACAAAGCAGGAGTAGGGTTTTACGCATCCGTGCGGCCCGAACCTGGGTAAACCGCTCGTGTGCTTCGCCTCGATCCGCTCTTTGCATGACCTCAGCCCCCGCCGAACCGAAAGGGACTCGGTCCGCCGGTCCCATAGGTGTTCGTGGATCAGTCCCCCGACACGGTTGGTTTTACAATGGTCTCATTGTGTCTTAAAGAGTCCTTGGCTATGCCGACTCGGGGACGCTTCGTATGTCATGTGCACTTCCTTGTACATGATGGTGTTGTACGATCGAGCCCGTGTAGGCCCCACCACAAAAACTTCGGGCGAAATCTCTATCATATGTTTGTTCCGGCTTATTATGCAAGCCAATCCTTTGTTTTGTTTTGAGTTGTGGTATTCGAGTTGCTTCGAAGTCAAATGTTGATTCCATACCCTTTCCCAAATGGTGTTCTCAAACTCCTATGTGAATACTAATCCTTCATGATAATCGAGATTGTCATGTCTATCCTTTTTTAACCGGCGTGTTTCTCTTCAAGCGGATCCGTTCATTTTCAATATCCGCAAGATTCAATCTCAGCTTTCTCAACGGTGTTCGTTTCATCCATCCCAAGTTGCCTTTAATTTTCCCGCCCACCCACCCTTTTTCTTCGAGGACTAAGATTTTTCTTAATCAAATATCCATTTTATTCATGTGAAGTCTCTTCTTTTTTTCCTTTCAATGTTCTTATCCGGTGATTCTCATGGTCATTCTAACGGGGCCTCAAGTTCATCATTCTTCTTTTTTTTTCTCCGGTGGTTTCAAGTCAAGCTTTGTTGATCATATCTTTTCCTCATTTCAATACCTTCTCATACCGGTGCACCTCTTAATAATCTACTCCTCGCTATTCATTTGTTTCGGAGTGCCGAAGATGTCTCAGAAGATTCGTGTTTCCACTCTGCTTTCGTTCAAGATCTTTCGAGGATGTCACCTCATTCAAGCCATTTAATTCAACCGGTGCATCCTCTCTTTTAAATCACTTCAACGGTGTTTCTTTTGAGTGGGCCCTAACCCACAAGTCTTTTCCCAGGATCTTACCTGACTCTTTTCTTTTCCCTGAGCTACCCTCAATTTTTTCTCAAAGTTTGACGTAAGAATGAATTATCATCAGTCAAATGTTTTCCCCAAGATCTTTCGAATTATTTTCATCATTGGTTAAACCTTCCTATTTATCATTTCGGAGTATCTCAACAATTCATGGTGGTGTTTCTCATCGTCATTCTCAGATTTTGAAGACCGAAGAAGAGTTTCTCTTAAATCTTGCTCCATTCTCTTCAAGATTCGTGATTCTAGCTTGTTGCCATCCTCTCATAATTATTTTCGATTGTGGGAATTCTTTTCACCCATCCGGTGCAATTCAAGTCTTTTCAGTTTGATCATCCGGAGCCCATCACCTCAGAAGTATTCATTCTCAGCTTTTAGCTCTCATTCTCCAAATCATACCGGTGCTTAAATCAAGGATTCTCTAATCAAGCTCGTAATCTCTTCGTTCTCATGGATCTAAATTCTCTCAAGCATCTTCGTTATTTGCTAATTCTTACCCGGTGATTCATCCATTTATTTTGTTCATCTCCAATTCTTACGGTGGTTCTTTCAAGATTTCTCTTCCTTCTTAATCTTATCAATTCATTTGTTGTTTTCAATCCTACCGGTGGATTTGTCGAAGACATTCCCAAGTTTGCGCTATATCTCGCTTAATCCTTTCTATGAGAATAAGTAGTATGCCAATTCCGTTGATTGTCATCAATTTAATTGATGAAGGATAAGCATAATGTAATTCTTATTCTTGTTTCATCCGAATGATTAATTCCTATTCCGGAGGTGCATCATATCACATTCTTGGTTCGAAATGCTTTATCTTTTCTTTCCCAAGAATTCCAAGCTTTCGCAATTACATCTCCACGGAGGTCCATCTAAATCATTACAAGGCTTCACCTTGTTCTTTCAACTTCTTTTTCTTTTCGTTTGATCATCCTTTTCTTACCGGAGTTCTTCAAGGAGGCTTTACTTGATGGTTTATCAAGGATTTATTTCTTTCTCGAAGTGCTCATCAACATTCTTTTCTAAGGACCTCAAGTCTTCTTCATCTTGCAGTCCAGAGTGCTATTCTTCCATGCATATCTTTTAAGGTGGTGTTATGTCTTCCTTGATAACTTCCCTTCGTGCTCCGGGATGCACAAGTTATCGAAATGACATATATTAAATCCAGCAATCGCGTCATTGGAGTTATCTTGGGTTATATTTCACCTAAAGCTGTCCCTAAGGATTGTCGCTCTTATGGTGCTCATATATGATCCAAATTCTTCATCTACCCTCCCGGTGAAATAAGCTTCTCATCTCCTTGTTCATACCAATCCAATTCTTCTTCCCATGAGTGGCAGGTTGTCACCTCATAATTTTGAGATGTATTCCATAAGACCATATCAAGCTTATTCTTTTTCGTTGTTGGTGTTCCAACAACTCCGTTCGACCCTTCCCCTAAAGATTCCTCTTCAAGCTCTTTTGTGGCAGAAGTTGACATTTTCTTCTCCATTCTCCTATTTCAATTATTTATCGTCTATTCTTTTGTTCCGAAGGCAGTATGTTGTGATTTCGTCAAGTATCTCCTCATCTTACCAAGTTCTTATTCTATTCCTTTTCTTCTCAACCGGAGTGCTGCCCAAAGTTGTTCTTCCTTGTTTCTCTTTGCTAACAAAGTGTTTTCAACTTCATTTATCTCCGTTGTATTCTTTTCTCGAAATGTCTTAACATTTCCAAGTTTCTTTGGTTTCACTCGTCTGTCAAAGAAGCAACTTAGTTTTACCTCTCCCCTTTCTCTTCCGTTGTCCCTCCGGTGCCATTCTAGATCTCGGGACGAGATCCTCTCGTAGTGGTGGAGTGTTGTAACGCCCCGAGACCGATGTGCCAGGTGTCCTCCGCTTATTTGCTGTTGTTGCCTTGTCATTGCTTGCGTGTTGTGCAGTGCATCATGTCATCATGCCATCATGTCATTAATCTTTGCATCTCAACTCAACTAATAAATTGCATAGATCGTTGATCTATTTAAATCAAGGGATATTCACAATGGTGAATTCTCTTTATAACATATAAAAGTCTCCTACGATTATTAGGGAGCTATATTAAAAATTCCATTGTTTGGAATCACCGCAAACACACTTGCAATTTATACTCTCAAGTCTTTTCTGCTTCGAGTTTGCTCCTCAAACTTCGCCCATAAATTCTATCATCTTTTTCCGGAGCTCTACCAAAAATCTTAACATTTTTGGACACTTCTAAGTCCTAGTCTTTTTTTTCAAACCATTTGAATTAAATTCAAATGACTTTGAATTAAATTCTTGCAATCATGCCCAGTCCTATTTTTCTTGGATCAAGCTCAATTTTACGAGTCCAAGAAAATTGACATCCTGCTCAAATTCTTCTCCTATCTCTCTCTACTTTTCCTTACTCACTGTTTATTTGTTAAACAGAGAGTTTAGTCTAGGGGAGTGTGTGTGTGTGTGTGTGTGTGTGTGTGTGTGCAGGGCCTCAGCCCAGTCGCAGCCCACCATCTGAGGCCATCCATCTTCAGGCAACAAGAGCCGGCCTGCTAGGCCCATCCACTCCCGCACCGGCCCACCTATCCTCCTAACCGTAGCCCTGACCGAATCCCTCTGCCCGATCCCATCTTCCCTCGTCTCCCTCCACTCGCCGCCAAGAGCCCCTGCGCCCGATTCCCCATCTCCCTGTTCCTTCCCGCATCGCTGCATGCACGTACACATCAAGCACCAGGAGAGCCTCCGCCGCCCTGTACCCTCGCCCCCCCGCTGAATCTTCGTCCTCCACGACCCAGACGACCGGCCAGAGCCGCCATCTCCCTGCGCCTCGCCCCGACTCCGTTCGGCTTCCTTGCCGGGGGCCGTCGTCGCGGCCCTGCTGGACTTCGACGACCCGGAGCGCGGCGCCTCCGCCCTGCTGCTCTGTTTTTGACCTCCGCCGGACCTTTCCTGCAGCCTCGCGCGCCGTGCTCCCGAGCCCCCTCGTCCAGGAGCTCCACTAGGAGAGGAGCAACAACGCCGGAGCATCGGCTTCGCCCGCTGCTTCTCTGGATGTTGCGCCTCAGCGAGCTCCTCCATCCCCTCCTTCGCCAGTTCCCCTGCCGGGCTCCTCTTCCTTCGCGCCGTCTTCGTCGAGCACCAGGAGCTCGACCTCGAGCCTCTCCACGCGCGCCCGCGCCCACGCTTTCTCCTGAAGGCATGCAACCGCCCCGAGCTCCCTTGCCTCGCTTGCCTCCGCCCGGAGCCGCGCCTTCGACGGGATCCATGTCATCCGGCCCGTCCCGCCTCCTGCAGACCTCCTCGTCGCCATGCCAAGCTGCTGTTGCCGCTGTTGCTCCACCGGTGAGCACAGGCCTCGCCATGTTGCCTTGCCTTCGCCTCCCGGCTTCGTCTGCGTCCCGCTCAACCCTGTGAACGCCAAGTACCACTACAAACCCGAAGAATTCGGACGAGGAGACCCGTTTTTCGTCAGGTTCGACTACCCGTAACAGCAAGTACCACTACGGCCGGAGACCTCGACGCCTAAAACGATCACCGAATCAGAAATAACGCCAAGTACTAGGTCAACGAGGACTGCCAAGTTCGTCTTCCGCCGTCTCCGAAATCGCCTAGTACCACGACGATACGAGAACAACTACCGTCGACGTGCATTTTGCCAAGTACCACTACCGTCGACCCTCGAAGACTCCATGGACGTCAAGTTTCTTGCCGTGCCCCTAAACATCTACAGAAACTTGTGAGACTAAGAACGTGAACGACTATCGTCGCCACGAGAATGACTACTTCCTCTACCATCGCCGAGTTCCACTACTTCCCACGACGATCGTGAACGACTACACCGCTTGACGAGAACCGTCCCGTTTGCACACTTCAAAGGTATAACCGCCGAGACGATGACCCGTGGAACGAATGCATGTTGGTGATGTATGAGATGCTTGTGCTTGCTCCATGCTCGAATTGTTGGTGCACGTTGCCCCTATTTTGCCTTATCACCGTCGGCGAACCGTGGGAACCCGGTAACCGGGATCACCCCACCATATTTTGACACGCCCCCATCACTTTTCCTTTTGCACCGGCATCTCAATCGAGTTACTGGAATTGGAATGTTGTCGTGGCACCATTTCCGTTGTCGTTGTCGTGGCACCCCTTTCGTTTCCGCCATGATGACAAATGCCTCATATCTTATCATGTCAATGTTTTCATAAATACTGCATAAAACTTGCACATGTCATTCGCATCATGATAATAACATTTAAATGTTTAAAATTGTTGTTGCACCAAATTGATAATTGCATATGGGGATTTACCGGATTTGTTGTTTGTTATATCCGGCCCCATTTAAATTGTTTAGATAGTATAGTTTTGTTATGCTCCACCTCTTGCCATGTTAACCAAAATTTAATATTGTTGAGTACATAAATGAGAGAGAACTAAATAATTGATGTGGTGTTCCGTCAATATGCAACTTGTTGCATATTGAGCTCCACTTAACTTGTAGTTTTGTTTGTGCCCTTTGCCATGCCATGCATTTTTAAACCGGACATGCATCATACTTGTTTGCGCATCATGCCATGTTTATGTGATGGTTGTTTACTATGTTGTTTGCTTCTTTCCGGATTTGCTTCTCGCGTTAGCTTCGGTTTCATTCCTAAGTTGTGAGGATCCGTTCGACTACGTCCGTTTGTCTTCTTCATGGACTCGTTCTTCTTCCTTGCGGGATCTCAGGCAAGATGACCATACCCTCGAAATCACTTCTATCTTTGCTTGCTAGTTGCTCGCTCTTTTGCCATGCCTGTGCTGCGATACCTACCACTTGCTTATCATGCCTCCCATATTATTAAACCAAGCCTCTAACCCACCTTGTCCTAACAAACCGTTGTTTGGCTATGTTACTGCTTTGCTCAGCCCCTCTTATTGCGTTGTTAGTTGCAGGTGAAGATTGAAGTTTGTTCCTTGTTGGAACATGGAGATGTTGTTCCTTGTTGGAACATGTTTACTTGTTGGGATAACACAATATATCTTATTTAATTAATGCATCTATACACTTGGTAAAGGGTGGAAGGTTCGGCCTTATGCCTGGTGTTTTGTTCCACTCTTGCCGCCCTAGTTTCCGTCATATCGGTGTTATGTTTCCGGATTTTGCGTTCCTTACGCGGTTGGGTAATAATGGGAACCCCTTGACAGTTCGCCTTGAATTAAACTCCTCCAGCAATGCCCAACATTGGTTTTACCATTCGCCACCTAGCCTTTTCTTTCCCTTGGGTTTTGCAGATTCAAGGGTCATCATTATTTTAACCCCCCCGGGCCAGTGCTCCTCTGAGTGTTGGTCCAACCTGTCAGCTGCCGGTGGCCACCAGGGGCAACTCTGGGCTAGCCTACCCGTACCTAAGACAATCTGAGTGTGCCCTGAGAAAGAGATAAGTGCAGCTCCTATCGGGATCTGTCGGCACATTTGGGCGGTGTTGATGGTTTAGTTTTACCTTGTCGAAATGTCTTGTAACCGGGATTCCGAGTCTGGTCGAGTCTTCGCGCTAGAAGGAATATCCTTCGTTGACCGTGAGAGCTTGTCATGGGCTAAGTTGGGATCGCCTGCAGGGATATGATCTTTTGAAAGCCGTGCCCGCAGTTAGGGGCAGATGGGAATTTGTTAATGTCCGGTTGTAGAAAACCTGAAGTTGACCTTAATTAAAATACATCAACCGTGTGTGTAACCGTGATGGTCTCTTTCCGGCGGTGTCCGGGAAGTGAACACGGTGTTGGAGTTATGCTTGACGTAAGTAGATTTGGATCACTTCTTGATCATACTTTTATCGACCGTGCGTTGCCTTCTCTTCTCGCTCTCATTTGCGTATGTTTAGCCACCATATATGCTAGTCTCTTGCTGCAGCTCCACCTCATACCTTTACCTTACCCATAAGCTTAAATAGTCTTGATCGCGAGGGTGCGAGATTGCTGAGTCCCCGTGACTCACAGATACTTCCAAAACTAGTTTGCAGGTGTCGATGTTCCCGAGCAGGTGACGCAACCAAGCTCAAGGAGGAGCTCTTTGAAGATCTTGTCCTTTGTGTTGTTTCGTTCTAGTTGATCAGTAGTGGAGCCCAGTTGGGGTCGATCGGGGACCTTATCGCATTTGGGGTTCTTCTTTTATTTTGGTTCCGTAGTCGGACCTTGAATGTATTTGGATGATGTAATGCTTTATTCATGTAATTGTGTGAAGTGGCGATTGTAAGCCAACTATGTATCTTTCCCCTTATTGTATTACATGGGTTGTTTGCGAAGATTACCTCACTCGAGGGCGTTACATGGTGGCTCCACTGAACCTTGCAAAACTTGATAACCTTACTTCGGGTGACTCGACTCGCATACTCTAGAATCTTAACTGGTTTCTCCTCATAGGTCAAATCACTGTCCAACTGAATTGCTTCCAGTGGTACCATATCTCTCAGCGGTATGTCAGCCATCTCTGCGTGGCACTTCTTCAACTGGGAAACATGGAACACGTCGTGAACTCCCGACAATCCTTCAGGCAATTCCAACTTATAGGCTACCTCTCCCATACGCTCCAAAACTTTGTATGGGCCTACAAAACGGGGCGCTAACTTTCCTTTAACTCCAAAGCGCTTAACTCGTCGAAGTGGTGATACTCGAAGATAAACTCGGTCTCCGACTTCGTAAACTGTCTCCTTGCGTTTAGAATCTGCATAACTCTTCTGCGTGGACTGGGCTACCTTGAGCCTATCACGAATCAATTTCACTTTCTGTTCAGACTCCTTTATCAGATCCGGTCCAAACAACTGGCGGTCTCCAACTTCATCCCAAGACAATGGGGTCCTGCACCTCCTTCTGTACAAGGCTTCGAAAGTGGCCATCTTCAAACTGGATTGATAGCTGTTATTGTAAGAGAACTCTGCATATGGCAAATTCTCGTCCCAGCTAGATCCGTAATCTAGCGCACAAGCTCTTAGCATATCCTCCAGAATCTGATTTACTCTCTCGGTCTGTCCATCTGTCTGCGGATGGAAAGCTGTGCTAAACTCCAGTCTGGTACCCAAAGTTTCATGCAACTGATTCCAGAACTTTGAGGTAAATTGGGTTCCTCTATCTGATACTATGCTCCTTGGAACTCCATGCAGACAAACGATTCTGGTCATATATATCCTTGCCAACTTTGCACTGGTATAGGTAGTCTTCACGGGAATGAAATGAGCTACCTTTGTCAAACGATCGACTACAACCCATATCGAGTCATAGCTTGAACGTGTTCTGGGCAATCCTGTAATAAAATCCATGCCTAGCTTATCCCACTTCCATTCGGGTATCGGCAATGGTTGTAGCAATCCTGCTGGCTTCTGATGCTCTGTCTTCACTCTTTGACATACATCACAAACTACTACATACTCCGCAATATCCTTCTTCATTCCAGTCCACCAGAATATATCCTTCAAATCCAAATGCATCTCGGTATTCCCTGGGTGAATCGAATATGGTGAATCATGGGCCTCTTGTAAGATTAACTTCCTGATCTCCGAATCATCTGGTACATAGACACGATCTTCAAACCATAAGGTATCGTGCTCATCCTCACGAAATCCCTTAGCTTTTACTTTGCTCATTTTCTCCTTAATAGAAGCAATCTCCTTGTCAGTCCTTTGAGCTTCTTTGATCTTATCCATCAAAGTACACTGAATCTCCAATGCTGCTACATAGCCTCTTGGAACTATTTCCAAACATAGCTCTCGAAGATTTTCAGCTAACTCCCTTGGTAAATCTCCCGTCATTAGGGTGTTGACATGGCTCTTACGGCTTAATGCGTCAGCTACTACGTTAGCCTTTCCGGGGTGATAATGCAATTTCATATCATAATCCTTGATGAGCTCCAACCATCTCCTTTGTCTGAGGTTCAACTCCTTCTGTGTGAAAATATACTTCAAACTCTTGTGATCCGTGTACACCTCGCAATGGTTTCCAATCAGAAAATGTCTCCAAGTCTTCAATGCATGCACTACGGCTGCTAACTCCAAATCATGCGTAGCGTAATTCAACTCATGGGGCTTAAGCTGTCGTGAGGCATATGAAACAACTCTTCCTTCCTGCATAAGCACTGCTCCAAGTCCTCGACGTGAAGCGTCGCAATACACCTCATAATCCTTGGTCTGGTCTGGCAAAATCAACACTGGTGATGTAACCAAACGTCATTCTTTTCCACTAATACTTCGATTTACTCTTCATAATCTTCACGTGTAGCCTTGAGTTCTTCCTCTAGTTCCTTGATTCTTGTCCTCGCCTTCTTCAGATCTATCATGTCTGCGCACATCTGGTTCTCCTGACGTCGAATGTGCTGGTTTAACTCCTAGATAAAAGCTGTAATTAATCTATCCTTTCTGGTGCTGATCATCTCCCAGTGCTCATCTCGGCGCCCACAAATCTGGTAGATAGTATCCTTGAGATCATTGCGGTAGAGTTCTCCAATGCGTCCCATGGCGATGTGAGCTGCCATGCTCTTTTCTAGACTCCAAGTTGGTGCATCAAAGGAAAACTCTATGGGCTCAGTGACTGGCATGAACGTCCTTCCTGGAACTTGAACTTGAATCATCCAGCGCTCTTCTTCAGGTAGAGTGGCGTTGTAGGTTCCGGTGAAGCTTGGTACTCCTATGTTCAGGTATCTAGTGCCTTCCTTCAAGTGATGTCCAAAGGGTGTATCTTCATCCGGTTGGGTGAACTTGTTCCTTGCATCCGCCATCCTAAAAGAGTAGAAAAGATGAGAAGTCAGAAAAGAGAGGAGAGTAAGTAGTGATCTAGGTCTTTAGCTTAGTGGTCGTGTCCTACAGTCAGCGTGTGCTCTAATACCATCTTGTAGGGACCAGACCTCAAACAGTCTAATCTCTGTGCTCATGTGTCATCCCTGGGTCAGTAATGCTGACACCACACAGTACTTGAAGGATTTATAACAGAGTAGCAATCACACACTTATTACATCGAGTGTCTCAAACGAGAACTTATTACAATAAATATGGCTTAAGGCCATCTAATAACGATAACAACGAAAGGCTTGGAAGATAAGTGAGTCCATCAACTCCAGCGGCATCACTGAGTATAGAACCACGACCTAAAACTCCTTAATCGTCGTCTGAAAAGTCTGCAACATTAACGTTGCAGCCCAGAACGGGTCAGAACATGGAATATGCTGGCAAAGTAACACATAGAGAGTAATGGAATGAAACAAGCTATTCTATATGCATATTTGGCTGGTGGAAAGCTCTATGGTTACAGTTTGCGTAAAGCCAATTTTTCCCTACTGCAAAGGAATAAATTTTATTTAACTATCATGGTAGTTGTTAAACATTGAGAATGGTTGACAGCATTCTCAATCCCAATTAAGCATCATCATTAAACAAAACTCAACAAAATTAATTTTTTAGTAACATGTTGAGATTCACATGATAATCCAGGTACTAGATACTCAAGATGTCCATAACTGGGGACACGGCTAACCATGATTAGTTTATACACTCTGCAGAGGTTTGCGCACTTTCCCCACAAGACTCGATCTCCTCCGTTGGGATTCTCGCACTACATGGTGTTTGAGAAACGGATGACCGAGACATAGTCTTTCAGAAGTGCTAGCACCTTACGAACGGGTAGACCGTACCAACCTACATCCCCTACATCTGCTAGTCTATCACTGTAAGAGTTCGCACGACTTAACCAACTATGGTAGAGCCCATAGTAGCTTGTGGCTGCACATAGAAGTTTCTAGCATGAACAATCTCATGATCCCTTTGAGCCTGGGTGGCGGTCCATAAAGAAAAACAAGCAATCGCTGGAATACCCAGGTGCCTCAATCCACCCAGATGTGTATTTAAGTTGTCACCTTAAGTAAACCATTAATTAATATCTCACACCTGTCATGGATACACTCACCCAATCCATGTCTACTAGCATAGCATGGCATAATAAGCAAACGTAAAAGTAACTCCCAAAGGTTTGATAATAACAGGTAATAGGTACTACCTCAACCATTTTCCAAACCCACAATTTAATTAGATCCTAATCATGCAATCTGTGAGGGTTCATCTAATGCAATAAAACTGAGTAGAGGGAAAAACATGATCAAAGTGTTACTTGCCATGCTGATGATCTGGGAAACCTAGCGATTCGAAGTAGCAAGCGGCGCACTCCGGATACTCTATCGCAAACAAACAAGTATACAATAAGTACTCAACTAATGCACAGGTAAAACTCAAATAAGAGACCTAACCAGAAAGTTCAACTTAAGAACTCCGGTTGGCAAAAAGAATCAAAACGAACGAAGCAACGAAAGACAAACGACAAAAGAAAAATGCTTCGTTTACTATTCTGGATCTAGGGAAATTTTTATAGTGGAAAAAAACTTGTTTGAGTTAGTTAAATGGAAAGAGGGTTTCGAGACGAAACTCCAGGCGCTTGATCGCCTGATTCCGATAAACGAGCGAAAAGTTAGACTAAAACGAAAATCAGATCAGAAATCGCGATCAGAAAAATCGCGTATTTAATCCGAGAAAAAGAAAAACGACGAACGTTCGTTAAAACGAACGAACGGACGAACGCTCGCTAATTAAATAAACCGGAAAAACCGATCTATTAAAAAAACCGAAACAGAAAAAAAAAACGTCAGAAAACCGAACGATTTTTCAAAAAAAAACGGCGGCGGCGAGGACTACCTCCGGCGACGGATCCGGCAGGAGGCGGCCGTCGGCGGCGGCGGGGCGGCGATGCGGGCGGGTGGCGGCGACGGCGGCGGCGCTAGGCGGCGGGGGGGGGGGGGGGGGGCAAAGGCGGCGGCAGCGGGGCTAGGCGGCTAGGGTTTGAGGGGGGGTCCGGCTGGGCCTCCCCAGCTTATAAAGCCGGCCGGGCCTAGTGTCCGGGTCAAACACGGCCCGTTAGGTCGGTTGCGTTTTTTTTAAAATAGTTACGCTCAGGAAAAAAACAAAAGAAATACTAAACTGACTCCAAAACTCCCGAAATAAAATTTCCCCGGCTTCTAAAATCAAGCTGCACAGGAAGAACATTTATTTGGAGCCTAAATGCAATTTTGAAAAACGCGCATTTTTCCTAAATTCAAATAAATAGCAAATAAAATCTTATTTGATTTTTTTATTAAATCCCCAATATTTCTTTATTTTTGGAAAGTCATTTTATTCCCTCTCTCATATTTTTGTAATAGAAATAATTGAAGATAAAATAAATAAAATCAAACGATCCTATTTTCAAAATTTGAGACAACTCAAATATGAAAATAACGAAATCCCCAACTCTTTCAGAGGGTCCTTAAGTTGCCTGAAATTTCTAGGATCAACCAAAATGAAATAAATATGATATGCAATGATAATCTAGTGTATAACATTTCAAATTGAAAATTTGGGATGTTACATTGAGTCAGAAAATTAAATCCAGATCATTGATATTTGACATGATTTTCTCTCCTTGTGAATTTAGAGCTCTTGAATCTACCTTTTTAAGACTTGTTTTTTATAATAGTGATCCACTCACTCAACACGTAATTAACCACTTCCTATTTTTTAAAATAACCTCGTCCTCTTTCAGCAATCAGCTTAGTGCCTAAGGTTGGAAAATTGACGCATTAATTCTTTTACTATAGGTAAAATCGTAATATGGAGAAAGAAATTCATAAAATGCAATAATTATATGTAATGTGGTTGTTTGCCCCAACAATACTTGGCGCCATGTGGTCAATTCTATTTATAGATGGATGCTTTTGGACCATTGCAAATGTTGACCAAAAATCTGTTCAATTTGGCTTTACGACAAACCATGTTCTGTCGAGAGGAACTGAAGTTGATAGATGTAAGTCCAGATTATACAAACATGGTATGGCTGAGTTCTCTCACACTACAGTAACTCCAAGTAATGTCTTTTTGGTACTCAGTTTCTGTAAATGCACACCACTCATAAACACAAAGTTGACGCTCTCATCTTTTTCGAAAAACATAAAGCCCACTCCCCTTCCTCCCTCGCACTACTATCGACACGCAGCAAAATGACCTCTAAATATTTTGCCGATTTTTAAAAACAATAAGTCGGTCCAAAGTTAGTACATTTTATCGCGTGACAATTATAAAAAGGTGGGGGGGGGGGGGTCCTCAATGGAAACCTAAATATAAGTAAGGTTACTGAATATTGTAGTTGTTCTTTCGACAGAAATACCAATGAGGTTCATGTTTCGAGGCAAGGTTATATTCATTTTAACATCACACTCTCCATTGAATCTATGTAAAACGACTGAGTATTTGAGTAGAATTACAATAAGTTCACATATTTATTCTCATGTTAAAACTGAATGTTGTGACTAATTGCTCAACGTTTGAACACGAACGTATATAGCCACCAACGCACAAGGTACGACCATGGTTTTAAAGGTGTGTTGCAATAGATTGATGAGAGGATTTGTGTTTTACTACAAGGTATGTGCTCTGTTGGGTTAGACACTCGTTACCCTCCTAAGAACAATCCCTAGTGTCAAATAATAGATGTAGTAAAGAAATATATTGTAGGTAATTTAAATGGTGGTAAATTTCATTATGGGGCTCTTCCCAAGGAAAGAAACACTATCAAATTACAAAAAATATTTTTTTGAAGAAGTAGAGAAGGGTGTGATCGATCTGTAGTGATGGCCATCACCGGGGTCGACGATACGCTCAATGCCAGTGAGGTAGGAGCCGACACCGCCTTGCCCTACGAGGAATGCTTCTGAGAATTTAGTTATACCAACTAGGGTAAATTTGTCCATGAAACAAAAATGCTTTGAATGTTTTGCGAGCACATCATGCATGCACTCCCCGAGAGATGTAATGAAGTGAGAGCAGGGGGGGGGGGGTGGCGCAGTGTTTGTCTCTCCACTTGTTGCCTGGAGGTCCTGGCTTCGAACTAGCCGCCTTGAAGGGTAAGGTTGAAAAATTCCCTTCCCCGGACAAACCTTGTGCGTGAGATTTTAGCATTGGGTACGCCCTTTGTACAAATTAAGTGAGTCTCAAGTGAAATAATGCCAAAGTTGAGCATT
Organism: Triticum aestivum; assembly: GCF_018294505.1. Classification (NCBI taxonomy): domain Eukaryota; kingdom Viridiplantae; phylum Streptophyta; class Magnoliopsida; order Poales; family Poaceae; genus Triticum; species Triticum aestivum. The sequence goes on from NC_057812.1 coordinate 30,929,211, forward strand.
GTCCCAAAAAAAAGTTAGCTCGTCTCTTAAATTTTATCTTCGTGTTTTCGTCAGGCCCAATTTTTGTATAACTTGATTTCTTATCCTTTCGTGAATGGTTACCTTTGATATATGTATATCTAATTCTGGAGTGTCTACTGTATCAAATGTGGGTTGTACTTGACAAGATACAAAACAGAGACGAAAATCCTTTGAGAAGAGTCTAAGCATTTTGTTATAAGTATTGATAGTTCTCTCATATATATCCCAGATGTTCTTATGAAAGACCAATTACTTGATCGTATGGCCATATCCCAACAACATTTGCCACAACTGCAAAAGCCAGTAAATACACTGTGCTTTTGTATGTTAGAATCAGATGGTTAACAAATAGCAATACACTTTTGACGTGTTATGAGCTTATCTCTCCATTCACGTGTAACGAGGCATGCGTACACTCAGAGACAGTGTTACACCACACACTTTTGCATGCTACTTAGAGAACAATTCGAGTTAAGTTGTTACAGTAGCTGGACCTGAACGGTGGTATAAGCTGCACAGTTTTGTACTTTTCCTAACTCTGGAGCAAAAACTGTTTGGCTTTGAGATGACGAAAGAAATAATTGTGACCAATTTAACATGCTTTTCTGGCAAGGACTAAGAAGAGAATTCACAAAAAAAAAGGCCAGACAAGAGAAGGATGAATGCATCATGCGCAAAAGCTATGTGTCAACCGTACGGGCGAAGTAGTAGCGCCCTAAACCATTTAGCTGCGTCAATCAATGGTTTTGCTCGCGCCACGTCTGGTCCCTACGTTCGTTGGTTCAGTCAAGCTTTTTTTTTTTGGTTTTCTTTGTTTTTCTCAGGTTTTGTTCGATTTTTCTTCATATATTTTTCGGGTTTTCTTTGTTTTACAACCATTTTCTTTGGTTTTCTTTTCTTTACTTACTTCGATTTTCATATTATTCTTCTATTCTTTTTATTTTTTCCTTCTTTGTACTTTGATAATATTTGTTTTTTTTTCGTTTCTAGGCTTTCCTTTTGATTTTTTGTCGGTTTTCTTTTACTTTTGTTTTTCAAACATGTCTACTTCTTTTTTCCTTTGTCCAACACATGCCTACTTTTGTACATTTTTCGTATACATCTCAATTTTTTTAAATGAACAATTTCTGTAGACATCTTTATTTTATTTTCTCAAAAACCATGTTTTGAATATGTTTTTCATATACATTTTAAACATTTTTCAAATACATGTTGAAAAATATAACAAGTGGTAAAAAACTTTAATTTCTAACTGAGCATACATTTTTCGTAAATTGAATAAACATGTCTTGAAAATTTCATGAACACAATTTTGATTTTTGAAACTTATGAAGATTTATTTAAATGCAATGTATATTTTTCTGGCTATACGTAAAAGTTTATTTCAATTTCACAAACATTTTTTTCCACATTGTATATGTATTTTTAAATGTCACAAAAAAAGCCATACATATGATTAACATTTTTATGTACACATGACAAAAAACTGTTTGTATACATCAAAAATATTTTTCCATAGAGGTACAACATTTTTGGAATGTGAGATTAATTTAAAAAAAAATGTCCAAAGTGTTTTCTAATATATATATATATATATATATATATATATATATATATATATTTCAAAATAAACAAAAGTAAAAAATGGAACATATTAACACGAAGGCAAAAAGCACAAACAACGTTAGCATGACGTTGCAAGTGGTTACTAGGCCGGCCCAGTTCGGGCTACCTGCTGGTGAGCCATGCGTCGGCCTTGCTTCTGGCGGCACGTAGCCAAAAGTGCGTACATTTACTCTGCGAGGACGAAAAACACACACTTGGGCTGCCACTGGATTTAGCAGGCGTGTCTGGAAGCATATCTTTTTTCGTTCTCGAAAAGCACAACTCGCAGAAGTAAGCTTGTGCTTCCACCAGAAGCAAATATGTGTTTCTTGTAGAAGCACTGCTTTTTTCGAACAAGTACGGATGAACATCTCATGAAAGCAAATATGTGCCCACACGAGGAGCAAATTTGTGCTTCTTGTAGAAGCACAATTTTTTACCATGCAAAAAAAAGATCTCCAAAATGTAGGGAAAGCTGGTCAAAAACCAAAAGCCAAAAAAACTTGAAAAAATCCCATCAAAACCACAAAAATACGTACGAAAATAATAATTAAAAAATCCAGAGGGAACCCAGCACGCGACATATGCGGCGGCTGGATGCACCAGTTGGGTGCTAAACTTCAATTAGTTGCTATCTACAGCAAACTCTCTTTTTGGGAAGGGATATGTCTCGCTTCTAGCCAGACCAAATGAGTCTCGTACCAAGGGCGATGTCATGTCACAACTATTATGCTGGATCAATTATCTTTTCAGGTTAGTTAGCTTTTTTCTTTTCTGATTATTCAATTCTGGTTTCATTTTTTATTTTGTTCATATTTTCAAAAATATTCCTAGTACACATATTTTAAAAACTAAAATGAATAATAAAAAAATCAAAACCATGATTTTAAAAATGTTAACGTAGTGTAAAAATTTTGTTAGCAAAGATAAACAATATATTGATCGCATTCAAGAAAATGTTTATGACATTTAAAAAATGTAAATGTGTTCCAAAAATTGCATATGCCATTTAAATATGTGTATACAATTCAAAATAAATATCTTTGTAATGCAAAGAATATATCTCTTTTTTTGCGAATGAATGCAAAAAATATATCCAACCATTCACAACATGTACTTTAGATTTAAAAATGTTCATGAGTTTCAGAGAAAAAGGTTCTTGAAATTTAAATATGTATATATACAGTGTAAACAATGTTCGCATAGTATAATAAAAATATTTCATATCAGTTAAAATAATGTTTGTATGTTGAATTGGAAAATAATTGTTAATACTGTATTTGAAAAAAAATCAATGTGTATAAAAAGTGTTTTAGATGTACACAGAAAATGTACATAATATGTTGACAAACGTAGACATGAATTTAAAAAGATGTTCAAAACATGTATTTCACAAAAATGTTAATCATGTATTTGAAAAATATTTATTGCACAAAATCTTTTTTCTGATGTACACGAAAAATGTACAATTTGTGTTCAAAAGTGCACATGTACTGAAAAAAAGATGTTCAGACATGTTTTTGGAAAAAAATGAACAAGTATTTGGAAAATAATCAGTGTTTATAAAAAAATAATCAGTGTGTATAAAAAATTGTTTAGTACATATGAAAAAAGAAGTCATTATTAGTACTATCAGTGGATCATGCGCGAACAACCTGTGGTTGGATGGTTAGAGTAACTCTAGCAGACCCCGCAAAACGCCTCGACCTGCAAAATAACCGCCAAATTGCGGGTCAGGGCCAGAAAATCTGCACGACTAGACCCCGCATCCCGCACCGGTCCGTAAATTTTTTTGCGGGGCGCTGCAAATCTTCTCCCCCAACCTCTATCTTCACGGGCTGGGAGGCCGACCCGAGCTCAACCCCTATCCGGCGCGAGATTTAGCGGGAGGGACATTTTGGCGCGCCCTTTCCCGCTCCCCGCACCCTCCGCCACCATTGCCCCCCCCCCTCCGCAAGCTCCGGCTGATCATCCCCGGCCGTCCCTAGCCGCCATGGACGACCCCATGCTGTCCCCCGTCACCGTCGAGGTCGCGCACGCCCCTTCCCCTCGGGCGGATCTCGTCGCCGGCCATGTTGGCCCCGCCGGCATCGCCCAAGCACACGCCACGCCTACCCGCAAGCGGCAGGGCAATGTGGTTGTGCAGGGCAGGAATTCGGCTGCCCCGCCGCGATGGCCCGCGCTCTGGGCGCCAATGCCGCAGTGCGATCCCGGCCGGCGGCGGAGAAGGCCGACAAGGCCGCGGGCGCAAAGCGGAGGAACGTTTCGACTTCAAGGAAGCCATCTTCTTCAACATCTCACTCCATCCCCCCGCAAGGAGGTGCTCCGGCGATGCCGTTCAACGGTGCCACTACCCCCGCGAGCGAGGTGTTCGATGAAATGGCCGGAAGGTATATCTCTTCGGTCTTCGGCGATTCTCTTTATTTTTCGCCATTGTTCTCGATAGCTCGTGACTTGTTATCGTTCGCTATAGCGGTGGTTCGAACAATGCAACAACCGAGTTCGTGAACTTGTTGGACACGAACGCGGTTGACATTGATCAAGCCCCTTTCGAATCATTTGACTACAATGAAACGGAGGGCGGCGTGAACGATCATGGTTGTGCGGACGAGTTGGAGGAGATCGAAGTGGAAGCGTTTGAGCAATCACAAGCAAAAACTGGGAAAAGCCAAAGATCGAAGAACAACATGATCTTGGAAGATCAAGCTTTGATCAAAGCATGGAGTGCGGTGTATCTTGATGCATGCACGGGCACTTCTCAAACCGCCAAGAGATATTGGCAAAGGATCGAAGATCAATACTTCCGCATTATGAAAAACTACCCCAATAGGACTCCACACACATTTTGGTCGCTTCAAGGTTGTTGGGAGAACATCAAGCCTATGTGCAGCCATTGGGCAGCTTGCTTGGAGCAAGTACGCAATGCACCTCCAAGCGGCACCGTGGAGTCCGACTATGTGAGTTTGCTTTGCCTTTGTTCAAGTTGCGCATCATCATAATGTATCATGAGAAATGATTGCATCACTTTGTTCACATTGTGTAGGACAAGATTAATGAACATAGATACAAGGACATGGAAGCTTCGGAAGGCAGATTCTTCAAATTAGAGCATTGTTGGGAGTTGTTCCAAAAGTGCGAGAAGTGGAAGTTGATCGACAAATAATCCCCACCAAAGAGAGGCTCACTTACAAACATGGATGAAGATGAGGATAATGATGGCCCAAGAAATTTGCACAAGCCCGATGGCGACAAGAAGACTAAAGAGAAGATGAAGAGAGAGCAAGAAGCATCGAGCTTGAGGGAGAAGATTGATTCCATGGTGCAATCAAACGAGTTGGTGTTGTTGAAGTCGTTGGAGATCAAGAAAGAGTTGGCCGAGAAGAAGGTAAAAGAGAAGCAAGAAAAATGGCAAATGCTCAAGGAAGAGTGGCTGCGCAAAGCTGCCATTGAGGAGAGAAAATCACGCGCCTCTGAAAACAAATTGATGTCATTGTTGCTCGCCGAAGAGAACAAGATCATGTCAATGAACCGCAATGACATGGATGACGTCACCAAAACATGGCATGATATGGCAAGGACAGAGATCTTAAAGAGGAGAATGGTCGCCTCGGCCGGTCCGTCTACCAGTTCCGGTGATGTTTTCTCTGCTCCATATGGTGGCAATGTGGATGATTTCGGTGCGGGAGTTGGAACAAGCGACGGAGGTGGCTACGGTGGCTACGGCCGATGGCGCCGATGAACTTCAAGATGGACTCCATGGTGCGGAGTGAAGATCGACCCCCAAGATGATGCCGGACATGGGCGCATACCTTTGCATGCCCTCTTTTGCGTAATGAACTTCGCTTTTATTTGCGCGCAAACTATTTATGTCATTTGAATTTGGACTTGTTTGTGAAACCCTATGACAAATTTCAGATTTGTAGTTTTTCTGTTTGCGGGTCGTTGCGCTTGTACCCGAGCAAAACCCACATAGCCGACCCGTAAAAAAGCATATTCCGCGAATATACTTTTTTACGGGTCCGTTTGGGGGGTCTGCATCTGTGCCAGCCCGCACCGGCCCGCAAAAGCGGTTTTGCGTGAACTACAAACACGTTTTGCGGGTCAGTGTTTTGCGGGGTCTGCTAGAGTTGCTCTTAGGTGGACAGTGGTATAGCCAGGCCACCAGGGTTTTAGTCCTGATATGCCATCTGAGTCTCTCAGGGGTGCTCATAGGGATAGGGGTGCATGTGTGCGTTCATAGGGGTAAGTGTATCCGCGTATATCTGAGCGCTTGCGTCTGTAATGTGTCAAAAAAACATTGGATCATGTAATATTAATGACTCTTATTTGTTTAGGGCAATCTAGAATTTCTCAGGTAGTAATATTATTACTACTTCTAATACTATTACGATATCGGGTTTTGCAGACGATATTTTGTACATGGGTCGGGGGCGGTTTGTCATCCTACCTGAAAACATGTGTCGCTAATATGAGCATAGCGAAAGTGGTTTCGAAACCATCTCTAATTTCTTACCGACATGAGGGGTTTCGCGTGCACAACTGCCTCCAACTTCTGTAAAACCACAAGCGTCTTCCAATATATAACCACCTAAAGTAATCATTTGAAGCGGCTTTCTGGATAGAAGCTCATATAGTCTAGTAAAAAAAATCACCAAAGCATTTTGCTGAAATTCAAATGCCAGAAAAGATCACATGTACATCTAACGAGGCATAAATATTCTCATTCGTCGCAGAAGTAAATTACATCGCATAATACATTAAAATATGCCGACCAATTTTACACTGTTCATATCCCAGATAACAAACTAGAGAGAATCGAGGACATAGATCCAAACTACTCATAATATTGAGTAGTCTACTTGTCACACCTCATACCTAACTAGAGGCCACACTATAGCAAGGAGATGGCCAGAATGATTATCTCACTACTCTGTATCCAACTTTCCAATCCAATCATCAATGGAACAAGTCATGATGAAACCCGTCGATGCTTACACCAATAGGTAAACTTCTAGCGGCCCTGGTTATCTTTACTGCAATGTAACCAAAATATAACTGTTCATAGAACAAAAATTGTTGAGAATTAATATAATATTGATTTTAATAAATGCATGTTATTAAGAATATCATATCTAAGTTCAATTCATTGCAATTGCAATGGCTGGGGTGTGAACCTATGCGGCCTATAACTCACAATTCATTTCGTACCCACTAGTGATATTGACAAGTGGAGATATTGACACAAAACCTACTACGGACTAACCGCCCATTCATTTTGTGCAATGCAATGCAATGGAAAACATGGTTAAGTTATTTGAATTCAAATGCGAGAAAACTTAGTTAAGCATAAGTGAAAGAACATGTGGTGCCCCCATGTTTGGTTCTGGTAATTGATGACAATCTCTGTGGACTAATGGTTGCCTTGAGTTATATTTGAAGGATTCCTCGATAGGAATTTCTTGAAGTCCATGTGTTGGTTTCAAGGAGTTTATGTATTGACCAATGCTATTCAAGGAATTACCTGAAGATTGGTCATGTGAGAGGTTGATCGAGAATAAGTCAAAGAGTGAATCAAGTTGATCAACACACAAAATGTACTAGATGTGCCGAGAGGGATCAAATCATCCCATGGTATGGTAAGCATTGTCCATTACGCTTTGTGTACTAACCCATGGTCTATGTGAGAGTTCTATGTGGGGTTAGGTATGTTTCCATTGGCTTGCTTCAAGAGGGAGATATCATACAACCAATGGATGTTGACATCAAGAGGTGATCGTCATCAATATTGCGGTGTGCAAGTTAAAGTGGAGCATCACGAAGATATCATGCTTGAAGCTTGGCGTCCATTATGGTGACAATAGACTTTTGAATGTGCGGAAGAGTGGCTCACTCATAGTGGACTTTGGGGGAGCAATCTACTAGTCTTCATCGAGCCAATGCAATCAAGAAAGGTGGTCCATCTTGAGGAGGACAAGATTGTCATCATCTAGCTCAAGTGGATTATGCGCAAGGCAAAGGTTTGCCCTTGACAGGTTTCTATTTTACCGGTCACATGGTGGTAGTTGGGAGACCGGATTATAGGATCGATTGCCGTACTATCAAGGGGGGCACTCAAGTGAGTCGCTTGATCATATAGTTTGTAGAGAGCTCAAACCATTGCATCATTGCATCATCTTTCTTGGTTCTTATTTGGTTTTTCTCCTTGTGAGATTTAGAGCTTTTGGTCATCTTCATGACAAGCTTGAGTTCATTGAAAACGGAGTTCACATGCATCTTCTATGATATTTTCGATGTTGGAGGTCATGTCTGTTCTTCTCTGTTTGAGGTTTCACTCCTCTATATCTTAGGCATACCTCCCCTGCCTCTTCTTACAATAACCAACAAGCTTGAGTTTGCTCAATTCGGAGCTCATATGCAGAAGTTATGGCAGTTCTTGTTTTATTGTAGCCATCTGTTGTTGTGCTTGTGAGATGGAGGCCACAAGCGGTAGTACCGCCCTGGTAAGCTGTAGTACCGCTTATAAACGGTAGTACTGATGTCTATGTTGGGAAACGTAGCATGCAATTTATATTCGCCCACAAGTGTTGCCAATATGTTTGGTCATTGGTTGGATAGCATTCCAAATTGGTTCAGACCGCTAATAAGATTGGGAGCATGTGTCTTGTTATGATCGCTTTGTATATGTAGAAATGATTTGGTTTTTAATGAATAAAACTCTTCACCTTTACAGATTGGGTTGTCCAAGGTCCAATTGCCTTAGTTTGCGCCTGTCTAAAACTAATTAATTTTTGCCGCAAAAAAATAATTAATTTGGCGTCTCAAATAAAGGTGATCTGGACCTAACGATTATGGCAACTGGCTGGTGTCAAGTCTCAATCAACACCCAACGTACGTACTACAAATAAAGATTATCTGGACCCAGCTTGCATATGATATTTAATACTCTCTTCCATCCTAATTATATTAAATCGGCCATAATTAACATGGATCGGAGTGAGTAGTATTATTATGTTGTCCACTCCTAGCGTCATATGCACAAATCATGGCAACAGGCTGGTGTAAATTGTTTCTTCCGCTGGCACTAGCTACTAGTTAGTATATTAAGATAATACTCCCTCCATCGAGGGAGTGCATGTGAATACGTGTGCAATGGTCTAGCCGGTGTCTTGCGTTAAAAAACCTTGAGCCTGCCATATACTAGGACGGACTTATGCTAGGGTCACGTCAAGAATGTCTTTCCTTTTATATTGTCAGCTTCCTTGAGCTCTTGTGATCCTTTGCTATCAAAACGACCGCCAGTAAGTCATAGTGAGGCATGCATATACAGTTATTGATAATGGATTTTTGTCTAAAGCTTGTTACATAAGTTAGAGATGACTATAATGGGGTTATCTTTTAGTGTTAACTCTAGTAACTTGATGTACCTAAATATGCAGTGAAATATGTTGTTCTAAGATTATCTTTTAATTAAAGAAAGACAACTATTTTCTCCTTGCTTCATTCCCTTTCATTTCAGCATTTCTCCTACATTTTACATTCTTAATATACAACCATTCTACACACCCTAAAATCGCCCTAAGTTCTAAGTGACCCAAAGGCAAGGACAACTGAGATTTTTTTGTCGGAAAACATCTCGACATTTTCCTCCAATCTTATTTTCTTAACGTGCATAGACAAGGACTTTTATGGAAGATAGTTTGTCCAAGTCAAGGTCATCTACATGTACGCCTTTTCATGAGGAGAGTGGTTCTACCGTGCGTGGGATATCCTTTGTATGTATCCATAGTTCATGGTTGCTTTGAGATTCATGCTACTTTTTTAGATGTTGTCAAAACTTATCTTGCTTCAAAATGTTTCATTTCATTTTATTTTGTTGTTTCAATGTGTATCATCATGTTTCATTGTCTATCAATAAAAAAGAATGCAGTTGTTTTGGATGAGGTTTGCTGATGCGCGACGATACACCATGAACCATTAAGATACACTTTGGAATGAGAGAAAAAAAATCCAATGTAACACTTCGAAAAAAGGCAAATTCTAAAACAACAAAAAATAGTAGCACGAATCACAAAGCAACCACAGACAGTGGGTCCATGCACAACACATCCCATGTACGATAGAATTTCTTATCTCTGAGCCAGTTGGCTTCATTGGATCTTGAAAGGTCACCATGTTGCTCATTTTCGTATGCAACCTTGTTAGCATATGGCAAGACACATCACAGTGAGTATTGGTGGGACATCTAAAGTAGAACATGTCACAAGCTATCATTACCATCTGTTCATGTCAATACGAATTAATGTACACGTAAAAAGGTTTGTCCAGCCATGTTTTACCTGGGTTTTTTTGCCAAGCAAGCTTTTGGGGCTATTTTCAAAAGTAGATGAGAAAAATGTGTACAACGAAAGGGACTGGAATACAAATAGGATGATGTAATTAGTATTTAATTTAACTGTGAAAAACAATAAACCGAAAAGAAACTTTCTATTGCTAACTGTTGTTTGATTAACGTATGTTACTTGCTGTTTATAATTAGCAAGTTGTTTGACATAAACATCCCACTGTTTGGGTTTTTTGAAGTCAAGTCTCGGTTCCAAAATCATATAGGATATGGTGTGCAAGGTCCAAGGTCCTGCTAGATACAAGAGTTGTTCCGGTGTCCAACGTCCTATTGCCCAAATTTTGTGCTTGTCTGACACTAAATAATTTGGCATCTCAATCATAACCCAATGACATTGATAAAGATAATCTGGTTCCAGCTCAAGTGATATCGTTACACTAAGTTTAAAGCATGGCAACTGGCTGGAGGCAATTGTTTCTTCTGCCGCCACAAATATTTTGGCAATGGTCCAGACAGCATCTTCTTGTGTTAAAAAACCTTCAGCTTGCGATATACTAAGACGGACTTATGCTAGGTCAGGTCAAGGAAGTATTTGCTTTTATGTTGTCAGCACCTAACGATCGACATATGCAGTTGTCTGTTTATTCGACACATGCGGACTGCATCCATGAGCTCTTCTGAGTTTTGACCCTTTGCCAATAGCAAAACAACCCCAAAATTCTCAGGGGCACGTGTCCAAGGGCACACATGCATGCAGCCACGTGTTTACTTTGAGATTTCTTATACTCTTTTATTGTTGTCAAAATTTATCTTGTTTCAAAATGTTTTGTTCGATTTTTTTTTGCTTTTTTACTGTGTATCATCATGTTTTATTGTGTAATAATAAAAAGGAATGCGATTGTTTTGGATTGGATTTGATGATATGTGATGATATACCATGAAAAATTAAGATACACTTTGGAACGAGACGAAAACCCAATGCTATGAAACAAGACAAATTCTATGAACTGTCAAAAAAAGTAGCACGGATCTTAAAGCAACCTTGAAGGATGGATCATGCACAGGATATCCTATGCACAATGGTATTGCTTTTCTCAAAACAGTTGCCCTCATCGGATCTCGAAAGATCACCATGTTTTTCAGGTACTTGATATTTATGCACCCTTCTCATTTTTTAATTATAACACGGTAGTTCCATGCAGCTAGTCATCCTTGCATCAACCACCCAACGGAGCAGGTCGCCATGCCTACCGGCTGGATGAATTATGAGCTGGTTGCAGCACCGGTCAAGAGTACCGACCGAGCGAATTCAACCAGGATGTCGACGTCCTGCTCCTGGAACACCGCCTTGGCAGCGTCAAGATGGGTAAAACGCTCCATCCATGACGCCAGCAGCGGGACCTTGCTGGCGTCGAAGAAGTTGTGACCAGAGATCTTCTCGGTCGCGTACAGCCACGGGACCATGCCCCCGAGCAGGACATCGAGGTAGCCGATGTCGTCCCCGCCAAACAACCCCTTGCCCTTGCAGCACTTCACGAGGCCTTCCTCCAGCACATCCACCGCTTCAAACGTCCGCCTCGCCCAGACCGCCCTCTCCTTGCCCGTCTTCGCCTTCAAGACCATTTCCCATGGCCCCAACACCTTGTCGTCGATGTAGGCGGCCCAGAAGCGGGCAACGGCGCGCTCGTAAGGGTCGGCGGGAAGGAGGGCCTTGGCCGCGGCATGGAAGGCCTCGTCGATGTACTGGACGATGACCTGGGACTCACAGATGGGCTTGCCGTCGTGGATGAGGACGGGCACCACCTTGTGGACGGGGTTCGAGCAGAGGAGCAACTCGCTCTTGTTGGCGAGGTCCTCCTCCATGTACTCATAGCTCACGCCCTTGAGGTTAAGCGCCAGCTTCACCCTCGCCATGTACGGGCTCGCCCACATCCCCAGCAGCTTCACTTCGTTTTTCTCCCCAGCCATTTCAGGGATAGATCGATGGATAATTGGTTGGGAGGTGATTGATGAACTAGCTGGTGTGCAAGACTATGTGCACTTGTACAGAGAGTACCAAGTACCAACACATGCTCGGCCATATTATTTGGCGGTGTTTGTTTTCATGCGCAACCGACACTCAGCGGCATTGCAGAGATAAAATTTTCATCTGTCCACATTGGAAGGTAGAATGGATACTTCCGTTTCTCCAAGTGGATGTTACATATATCTCGGAAAGAAGCCTCCAAGATATGTGACTGTACCTTAACTTGTTTCAAATGCACGTAACACCACTTGCTCCATTAATGATATGTTAGTTAGTGTAGTTAATTATTGATGTTCCTTTCGGCCTGTACTATCCAAGGTGATTGCCATCGAAGGCAGCCAAGAAGTCAATGATGAGCTATCTAACCAATTGATAAATTCATAGGAATAAATAAGTCTAACAATGATACTATATCCACATTAGGAGAAGTACTAGCTAAACCAAAGTAATATCTCTCGAAACGGTCTTTTGCCCCACTTTATGGATAAAACCACGAATAAAACCACACGGCCAAACTATACATAGTATTGAGGAAATCCCCATACAGGCTGATCAAAAGAAAACACGACGTCGAGCATGCTAACAAGAACAATGCTACCACAGCAAGACGCAACCAAGGACGCTGATGACAAGTGACCACGCACCATCAAGAAAAACCATTAGACTTTGACGCAGCAGTATTACCAAACTGTCTCTGGGGAGGACCCCCATGCCCTCTCTTTTCGAACCGAGGAGCACCAACCTGCGGGCAGGCAGAAAGTACGGACAGCGGACATGAGGAGGTGTCACATGTAAAGGTAAGGGGAACACGAGAACGAACCATCCCGAACAAGTCGCCGCGACCCAGAGACTCCCACATTCACAGGCGATTCCCCCATGAGGGTGACGACACAAAGCGCCACCGCAACCACCTAAGAGAACAAATGTTTTCAGCTTGACCGTCGGGAAAGGGTGGGGAGCTAGCCAAGATGGCAGCCCCAAGAGGAATGTAGCACCCTCAGGTATCGTTATCGGTGCTGGCACCGATGCACTAAGCTTTTGCTCGGCTCCTCCTGCACACCTCATCGTAGGTCCTGAAGCCACCAGGCCCATCATGAAAGGGGCCCAACATGACGGAACTGTGACTCCATATATAGATCACGTCATGATTGCCACCGACTGTGACAACTTCGCTTGGACGTCCCTCCATAGTCCACCTCGCCACCCACATGGCCGAGGAACACCACTAACACCCACTGCAACATTGCTCCCTAGAGAGCCAGCTATGCAGCCCACCATCCATGGCCGCCGCCCCGACATTCATCTCCCTGAGCCCTCTCCTGGTAACAAACATGTAGTCAGCAAGCACTGGAGGAAAGGGTGTGAAGGCACCTCCTTCCCCACCCCTGGACAATCCCTAAGCCACATGCACCCATTCAGATCTAGAAGCAGATGATCCCAACTCGACGACTGCCATCCACCTCTTGCAGCGGCAACCATCAAGCTCCAAGCCCCCAAATTGCCCCCCCACCACTAGTGGTGCTTGGATCTGAGCGGGAACACACCACCAGACACTGTCCAACCTCGACTAGGTAAAGGGCGAGTAGTACGGCAGCACACTGACTACCGAGTGGGGAGGGGCGATTGTTGCAACCTTCGGACAGTGGCCCCCGTACCACCAGGCACCGGCCATCGGCAAGACAGGGGAAGGCAGACCAGCCGGCCAGCCAGCAGCAGGAGCCAATGCCCGACTAGGGATAGAACTCAGGGCTCCGTGAACCTCTCCCATCCATGGCTTGGCCTGGCAGCATGCCCGGGGCCTTACCTAAGATTCTTTATAAAAACATAAAATGCATTCCTTGTCCCTTAACTTGAGCAGTTAATTCAGTCATCCTATTTTCAAACGCAAGTCTCCCTTCGTAATCAGCTGACATGTCAGCCCCTAAGGGCTAACACACTAGTGGATAAGTTCAAAAAAAACACGCCAATGGATATGGAAAGGTTTTGTCCGGTAAAAGGTTTTCCTTGTATTTCCAAATCTTGGTTTATTTTCTTATCGTTCTTAGCCTTCAAGTTGTAACGTAACTCGGCTCAGTATCTTGCGAGGTTTGTATCAATTGAGATAAGCTATAACATTTCCTTTTTTTTGCGAGTGAGCGCTAACATTTATATTTTGTATTAGAACATAATGAGAAGTTTGTATGCACGAGCTGCTTCTTCCACCCACATCAGAATCCTTTCAGTTATGAGATAGCTCGAAATTCTCATTTCCTGGATATTTTGTTGCCGAGTGAACTCCAAAGGACTAGAGATTTCATGGTACCTGCGATCCGCATGCATCAACTTTTTTTAGAACTAAGGCTCACAAGTCACAACCTGCTCTTTATGAACAGATACAGAGGGTACTCAAACTTGCTGTTGACTCCGATTTAAAAAAAAAACTTGCAGTGGATTTCTTGAAATGTTTTTGGGTTGTTATATTACATACCTCTGTTCAGTCAAGAAATGACATGAGGTGCAAGTTACCTCCTAGTGAACCATAGAATTTTGAGCTTCCCTTTTGTTTATTCTTAGAACGGAACCTAAGAAATTTTGGTAAAACTCAAAATAATCGGCAGCATGAGAAACACCATTATATCTATTTACTGGCCAATTTCCCCAAAAATAAAATTAGGGGCCTTCCGGCCTATTCAGGCAATTCAATTGCATTTCCGACTTCCCAAGTCACCCAGCGTTATACTCCATCGACGACAATTGAAGACTTTGTCACCGGCTACTACTTAGTACTCGCTACTATGTGAGCATTTATATCTGCATGTATCTGTGTGCTATTCAAAACAATATCTGACTGCTTTCCTCCACTCCATGGTAAACGACACTTATACCCATCTCGGCACCGCGAGGAACATTTGGATAGTCTATCAGGTATCTATATTGATTCCGGGTTTATGCATATTTGGAGCTGCAGATATAGATTTCAGTCACTTCGGGCTTAATGCTTGCAACAATGGCGTATGATGGAGTTCCTTCATGCTATTCTTGCAGTGGTCATGCAAGTTTGATCCTCGGAAGCTACACACAAGTCACTAGGATCATAGTTTCTGAGCCGCTAAGTTAACAGAAGGCTCAAATTAATATCCTTGGGTTATGAGATGATGAACCAGACTAACCTTGTCGACTGTTCTCGCGCCAACTGAAGCCCATTAGACCTAAGACAAAACCATGTCCTGCCGTACTACCCAATACTTCCTTGGAAATCAATTAGATTTCATCTCTCTTCTATTGTTAACAAATATATAGTTCATAGACGCAAATTTAATTAAGGACCACGAGTCTTCTGTTCTATATTGAATAAAAGTCCAAATAGTAGGGTGCTGCGACATGCACCGTCGATCTAGTGGTAGGAGCAGATAAGTTAGAGGAAGGAGGGTACTAACTTTTAATCATATTTTCTGAAGATGTAGATATTGGCTATACTCTTTTAATCAATATAAGCGCAGTAGCGAACATTATGAAATGAATTAGTAGAGGAAAAAAATAACTATACACAGTATACAATATAGAGAAAATCTAGCCTTGTAAATATCCATGTTTAAGAATGAGAGAATTCATCCGATTAACCAGTTAAGTTGCCAATTAATCATACTCGTTGGGTCACCGAGTAGCCAAACAACTGATATATCATGCAATTAATTGATTAAATGACCAATTAACTTGTCGATTAGCCTATTAATCCCCTACTCGTCAGTGAACCGAGCAGCTACCACTTAACGATTTCCTCAACAAGGATAAATATGCGGGTCACCCTGCAAGTTTCATTATAAGAAATACACTGAGTTATCCACTGGTAGTTCCATGAAAATGGACATGCAAATAGACGACCACCAGGGGAGCAGGTCTCCATGGCTACCGGCGGTTTATCAGTTGCTTACAGCCATGCCGGAAAGTACGGTCCCAGCATACTCTACCAAGCTGTCGACGTCCTGGAACACCGCCTTGGCAGCGTCCAGCTCCGTGAAGCGCTCCATCCATGCCGCCAGCAGCGGGGCCTTGCTGTCGCCGAAGAAGTTGTGACCGGAGATCTTCTCGGTGGCGTACACCCACGGGACCATGCCCCCGAGCAGGACGTCGAGGTAGCCGACGTCATCACCGCCCAAGAACCCCTTGCCCTTCGAGCACTCCCTCACTCCTTCCTCCAGCGCATCCACCGCTGCGATGGTCTGCCTCATCCACTCCGCCCTCTCCTCGACCTTGTCTGTCTTTGCCCTCAAGAGCATCCCCCACGGCGGCAGCACCTTGTCGTCGACGTAGGCGGCCCAGAAGTGGGCCACCGCACGCTCGTGGGGGTCGGCAGGGAGGAGGGCAGGGCCGATAGAGGCGAAGGTCTCGTCGACGTACTGGACGATGACCTGGGACTCACAGATGGGTTTGCCGCCGTGGATGAGCACGGGAACCATCGTGTGGACGGGGTTGGAGCGGAGGAGCAGCTCGCTCTTGTTGGTGAGGTCCTCCTCCATGTACTTGTAGCTCACGCCCTTGAGGTGGAGCGCTAGCTTCACCCTGGCCACGTACGGGCTAGCCCACGCCCCCAACAGCTTCACTTCCTCTCCCTTCCCCCCAGCCATTTCAGGGAGAGGTCGATCGATAGTGTGTTAATTAGTTGGTGGGTGATAGATGAAATATAGCTGGTGCGGTACACTATATGTTTAGAGAGTAGAGAATAGCAACGACCAACACCTGCTCGTGCAAGAAGCATTTGTTTTGGCACACATACGATATGATTAATTAACTGTACCTAGTGTGGTAGCTAGAAATTACTCTAGTGTCAAAACCGCTCTTATATTACGGAACGGAGGAAGTATATATAGAGGGAATCAACGCGTCATCCATGATGCCCATGATTTATCTCCAATGCCGTGAATATTAATTACTCGGATGGTCAGCACAACATTGGGAGATAAGTATTGTTCTATCGGTAGATAGTAACATCGGAAGGTTCAATGGATACCTCGGTCTCTCCAAGTAAAAATTTCTTACATGTATCTCCAAAAGAAACTTCCAAAGCTCTGTGACTGTACCTCAACTTGTTTCAAATGTCCGTAGCACCACTTGCTCCATTAATGAGATGTTAGTTATTGTAGTTAATTATTGAGGTCACTTTCATCCTCTACTATCCAAGGGAATTATCACTGAAGGAAACAAGGAGTTAAATGATGAGTCATCTACAAAGTTGATAAGTTCACAGAACTAAACAAGTATAAAAATGATAACCCCGGAACTATCTGTCAAAACAGACTCTTGTCCCCCTCTATATATAAAGCTACATGATCGAACAACACATTATATTAAGGAAATTCACATATAGGCTGATCAAAAAACAATATACCCGATACGATACAACGATACTCAAACTCACAGTTGACTCCGATTTAAAATAAACTGGCAGTGAATTTCTCTGGAAGTGTTTTTCGGTTGTTATACATATCTCCACATTCCTTCCTCTGTTCATACAGGAAATGATACAAGGTGCAAGTTAATTACTCTCTCATTTCCGGTTTATTGAGCTTATCTCAAAATGTTAGTTTTTCCATTTTATAAGTCTCAATTTGGTTGTTTCTCATCATATTTTTAAATTTCAAGGTGCATTAAATCACTGCATGCAAGTATTAAGAGAAAATTGACAAATGCATGTACTTTATGCATGCATGCATTGCAATTAATGCATTGGTAAACATATTTTTTTAGAAAAACAAGCGCATTAATTGAGTGCTTTTGCAAACTACCAAAATTATTCCATCACTCACCATCTACCTTGGTTGGTCAGATTTTTGAATTGAGCCCTATAAACCGGAAATGAGGTAGTGCTACCTCCATCATCTGCAGTGTAGTGCCAAAAACGCTCTTATATTATGGGACGGAGGGAGTACCTCCTAGCCAACCACGAATCTTCAGCTTCCCCATTGTTTACTCTTAGAACCAAACCTAAGAAATTCTCGAAAAACAAAAAATAATCGGCAGTTCACTGCCCAGCATCAGGGCCAACCCTAGGCCATGGCGAGGAGTGCGGCCCAAGTAGGGACCAATCGTATGCATGTACTATCACATAGGCAATTCCTATACGTGCGCTTTAAGCGCCCGTTTCTTTGTTCCCACAAACAGGCGCAACCCCCATCTGTATGCTGACTCGGCTCGTTTAGCTTGTTCTTTTTTTTCAGTTCAAATGAAAAAAACATGAGTGCACCGAGGTGATTCGAACCTGCGTCTTCTTGTCGAGAGTGAAGTGCGGTAACCACCTGGTAGACCACACATGCCATATTTACTTTCTCCACACACCGAAAAGAGATGAAATTCATCATCCACTCCTCCGGCATGACACGGCATAATCTCAACTTAATGAAGTTGTGATTAAGGGAGGGTGTTAAACACATGATATGTTGCACCCCGGCACACCAGGTAGTTAGGATAGATAGATAGAGATAGGTTGTTTTCCTTTTCCTTTCTCTCCAAGTTATATCCCTTCCTTGATTATCTCCCTCTCATATGTAATCTCAACAATGTATGCGCTATTGTTGGGAGGTGTGCCCCACACTATATAACACAAACCCGTCGACCTCAACAGGCGAAGACATTTCTAGCTATCGCACAATCTGCAGTACAGCAAGACGTTAAAAATATCTTTCTGGAACCGGCAGAGGGAAAACCCCAGGTTATTAGGTTATTATGGATCATGCTTTCAAAGTCTTTTTCTTGCTGATAGTATTTCATTGATTTCATAGACATATGCACTTCAAAACTGATGCCTGCCTTATGTTTCTTGACATACTAATAGGGAAAGTTGTAGCTGAGGTCGAGCGCACTGCACCCCTCTATCCCATCCGCTCAGCTTCTCCGAGATTCGTGCTTGGGACAACACCTTTTAGAGCCATATACACGGTACTTAGCACTAGTACACCAGTTTAACAGTCTAGGGAGACAGTAGGGCGTAGCTGGTAGATTTCTAGGCAGTAGGCTACTGCGTGCACAGTGGTTGGTCATTTTGTTGTCTCACATGCACCGCTCTCCCAATAGGAAAAGAAGGAATAGTGCATCCTGCTGCAGCTGACCCGAGAGGGAAAAATAAAGAGCCAATTCTAGAGAGAAAAGTGTTGACAGAAGCTGTGTGGGGAATTCGGAGAAATAAGTTTTTTCTTGTAGGATTGAAAAAAGACAACGTTGTGACTGTGAGAGAGAACTTCTGCGCAAGAAAAGACCGAGAGAGCTCTCTGCCTTTTTAAAGAGAGAGAGAGAGAGCGTTCATGTAAGAGAGCTCTTATTTTGTGAGATAAGAAAGATGCTTTTTTTCGCAGGTCAAGAACAAAGTCATCGATCTGGAAATGAGAGAAAGAGACTGTAGAAGAGAGAGCTGCTTGTGCATGTGCATGTGCATGCAGATTCCATTTGCATGTCACAAGCTTTTACGGGAGACGGGATGTGACGAGAGAGACATCGCTTTGGGTCACGGGTCTACAACTTGCCCACATAGACAGAACAGCCATGTCAGATATAGGCCTCTAATCTCCATGCCACGAGCTGTAGCAGACACACATCTCAACGCAATTGCATGGCTCAGATAGTGGGTACGATGTGCCTCACCTTAGAAAAACTGCACTCCATATAATAAGGAACAATTCAATACGAGAGTAATGTGTGCTTTTGCTAGACAAGGACAAGTTCGCTACAAATACATGTCCAAAAGAAGCAATTCCATCATTGCTGTTAGATACTTAGATTCAGTGACTTCATTGATGTTCTGAGAAACATGAGAAAAGTTCAATAGGCCAGCCAGCATGCATCCGGAGAAGGCTGACTGCATGTGTCGGAACCCGTGTTAACATTATTCAGTATACTGAGTTACAGACCAATTTTCCAAAATGAACATTTGGTACGTTCCATACACTACAGGCATTCTCTCAGTTGAGTCAGGGAACTCAATTGCATTTCTGCCTGGCTGTGGCTGATGTTGACTTAATGGTTCATGCAATGCTTGCATTATGGTCATATAGTTCTAGCGTAACGTACTATGGAATCCTTCATATGCAACTCTGAACTCTCGCATCATGCAGATGCCATTTAGCCCACATGAGTTGCAATATTAGTATCACACTTTTTGCGTTGTTGGTTTAACTAAATTTTACTGGGTGCACTGCCTATTTATAAATCTTTATACCATTTCCTCAACTTTTCCTCAGTGTGAAAATTAGCTGAAATTTTAGAGCAAACTGAAAATGATTATTTGCTCCAGAGTATACATGCGGTTAGCAAGTTAACAACGGAAAATTATGTGCAGCTGACGAACACAAGAAACACTTACTCTTCATGAGCTACACGACATTCAGCATTATCACGCTTATTGTGCAGCTATAACCGGCATTATTTTAATATTGCTCACTTCATCTCTTTATATATTCCATTGTTTTAAATATCCCGCTATAGCTCCGCTATAGCATGATATAACGTTTAGAATAGGTCGTGCGCTAAGGCTCTTCACTCCAAACACATGAACAAACATTTTAAATAGCGCGCTATAGCACCGCTATAGCACGCTATAGCGTTTAGAAAAGATCCGATGCTAAGAGGCTTAGCGCGTTATTTAAAACATTGATATATTCTAAGGCACATGCACCTTTTCTGCTGGGTTCCTTCGGTTTCGTCATACACTACTACTTAATTTTGATGTGTTTTTTACTTTTTTGCTGATGAGTTGAGATTTTAGAAGGAACTGAAAGGGAATGTGGACAAACCTCGCTCGCGAACTTGGCTCGTTCCCACTGAGAAACACTGAAATTTTGACAGGAAATTGAGCTGCTGTAGATCGAAGATCCGTACAAGACTGGAAGCCCGGCAAAATGGACGTGATTTTATCCCATGAAGAGCTCAGTTTGTTTATTTCAAGTGGGGAATGCTCCAAGTGATTTACTGTTTTGTTGTTCCAAGTAATTAAAGAGTTTGATAACATGATACTTTTTCCTTCCTCGACATTATGTTGAAAAATATAATCCATCCGCACAATGTTTATACTATCAATTTGCCACCATCAGTGAGAGCAAGTTTATATCGTTGAGTTCTGTCCATCCGTGAATTGATATCATGACGGAAGGTGATATGCTGCGGTTCCACACCAACGGCGCGGTCGCTGATAAACTGTCATAGGCATAGAGCTGAAGGAGGTTGCCGCGGGAGCTGAATTCCGACTTCCGAGTTGGCGGCCACCCACGACATTGCCTGTGAACCTGTCCCTAACCAAGGTCAACAGTTTCGGCTTGCATGGCAAGACTTGATTGTTTCTGCAATGGCAGTGAGGCTGTAACGCTGGCCCGCTAGTACGATTCCAACACTTGTAAATATATCTAAAACATTATTTTTTTCACCTCAAAGTGCAAATTTTCTCTGAGATTGCTTTGAAAGAAAAATCATTTTCTTCTTCTGATTCAACAAACTCTGGAAAACAATATTGAGTTAGTCTCAGCTGAGAAGCTTTGCAGTTGAGGAAGAAACTGTGATTTCCAGACAGGCAAAGGACGAAGGTACAATTTGATAAGAAAATGATGTGTTTTTTTTAGCCGAACTCATACCATTCAGATAAAATGAATTAAATATATATATTTCAGTCACTTTGGGCTTAATGCTCGCAGCTCTACACACTGATGAGGTCCTTCAAAATGGTGATACATGCACAGAAGCTAAAAGCGTGGAAGTACAACAAAGTAAAATTGTGCAGAGGAGCCATTATGGTCAATTTTGCATGGTGTTTTTTTTCTTTTGAGTCAGGTTTGCTAAGAGGTTTTGGAGCAAGTACGACCAGGATGGCGATGCGTATAAGGTTCGAAGAAGCCTCAAAGTGCATCATGAGGGATCATGCATATAGAGGGCATCAAGCAATGCCCAAAGATGTGTACGGTAGAGAAAACGCATGGTGGAGCATGATGGCAGTCATATAGTCCGGCTACGGTAAGACATAACGTGGACGGTCTGGATAGTCTAACGGATCGGCAAGATGTTGTTGGGCGAACCCTGCGATGGAAGCCAAGCAGCCACCAGCGACACGAGCACCGGACTGAAGAAGAGAAACTCGACACGAACTCGAGCACACGAGTATTTGCGGTGACATACGCCCCGGCGATGAACGCTGTTCTTTCTTCACTGTATTCGACTCACAAACATAACACATACAATGTGACAAACACCCCAGTACTCACGCACATATGTACAAGGACTGGATGCTACGACTCACGACGTCAACAGCAGCCCCGGCAACCACCACGGGGACACCCACACGAGAGAGACCACTGAAGACTACATTGTTTCTCCTAGCTCCTTCTTGCTCTACACCGCGCCACACCTCTTTTTACATGCGGACACACGCACGCACTAGGCTGACCTTATCTTCTCCTAGACTCACTCCAGGATCCAACCTACCCAGCACACATGCACACATGCAGCTAGCTAACAAACTCCATGCATGGACTAACCAACTAATTGGCCCCATACACGTCCGGCCCTTGCGCTACCTCCTCTTAACGGCCAAAGGATTAGGCCAACCCAACATGCATGCAACTAACTACCTGACCAGATCCCTCGTACACACTTCAGTTCGTTGCCAGCTCCGCGCGGCCAACACCAACCGGTCATGATCAAGATTAGTGCTCACAGATGTCGGTCGAAATAGAAGAAGATGGTGTGATCGGCAACGAAGACGTAGGAACGTGATGATGAAGGTCACCAACTTCTTGGACGTGGAAACACGTGGCGCAAGTCCGGGGCCATATGCGGCTTTGACAAGACTATGGTGCGGGGTTGATTCAAGATGGTGTACATCCGAGCTTGAAGTCGATGGTGCGTGAGGGTGAGTTCCTTCATGCCTTTCTTGCATTCTGGTGTGTTGATGAGTATGTTGATTCTCTTCATGCTTTTCTTGCATTCTGGTCATATTAATTAACTCCTAATGAGCAAGACACCATTCGTCAGCATCATACCTTCTGATTTTCTAAGTAACTGAGGTTTGAAATGTTGCTCCTCCGTCTCTATATATTTCTGTTTACTTCTAGCCCATGCATGTACGGAGTTTGTGTTTGTGTTCCTTTAGTTGGTCCTGACGTTATGAGATGCTGAACTGGACAGACTCCTGGTGTGTTGTGTTCTTGCTAGTGAGGTGAGATCTTAGAAGAAACTGAAGAGAGATGTAAACAGTTGTTCAGATTACTTGTGTGTACCACCCACTGTAGAACACCTCGACTGGAAATTGTGCGGCTACAGATATGACCGGCTGTCCTACCCACGCATAGGGTCTGATCATACCCAAAGAAAAGTGCACGGTGTACTCAAAGTGTGTAGAGTGAAGCCATGATTTTGGTGCTCTAAAGGAGTGTGCATCCTGCACTAGGCCACTCATATTTCATAACACAAGTTTGTGTTTGCTTGTTTTTTTGTTTAGATATTATGAATCCTCTAATCATTTCTGTTAACATCAAAATAATAAATTGCGATTTGCTGAGAGGCTAGTACCAGATCCTCTGAGTACTTTGTGCTGGCAGGATCAATGACGAGGACAATCCGATGCAGGGGTGAAGTCGTGAGTGGGCATCAAGTCCTACTGGATAACAGAGTCCTACTGCAGTGTATATATGTAGATGACTTATTTCAGCTTTCCCTTTTCACTCTTTCTTTCACGTGTTATGTAGCAATTATCACCACATGAAAGAAGAGATGTTTCTTCGTTTGCAAACTTTTCAAGGTAATGAGTGATCACTCACGATCAGCAGAGATGTATTGTTTTCAGTTGAAGCAGAGTGCAATCCCCAAATAGAGGCAGATGACTAGAGATGATCATGGCAAGATATCCTTAATCCAATCGACAAGTTTGCGTGGTAATCACTGTTGGAAATATGAGCAATTTACCAAGTGATTTTATTAATAAAAATATTAGATAAAGCATGACTAATATAACATGGATAAAAGTAGTCATGCGATTTGACAGAGAGAAGGTAAATAACATCTTCATATATTAACTGCAACCAAACATGTCTAAAGCAGATAGTAGAACAGGTTGCATATATGGCGTAGAACCTAACATATGTCGGACAAATACTAGAGCAAAGAACTGCGAGAGGACCTCTAATAGAAAGAGCAAGAACACGTACGGGACAACAGCAGCAGTAGCACTGGACTTGGGGTCGGTGTCCTCGCCAGTCATGTCGTCGATAAGGTTGTTGACGTCGGGGAAGAAGTCATCGTCGGGGAAGTAGTCGTCTGAGTCCGGGGCGTCCATGACGAAGTAGTCAGTAGTCGCTCCCCAAAAACCTTATCACCCTTTTCCCGTACAGGACTCAAAAGGTGCGGTTCCGGAGGCCTACTGTCCCGACCTGCGGTGCACGCCGGAAGCCGGGATGGGGAAGAACGTAGCAGCAGTACAGTGCTCAGGAACTTGTGGTGAGAGAAATAAGAGGTTCTGATGCGTCTCTTTGAGAGGAGCGACCTCCCATTTATAGGCGCAAGAGAAGGAGGCGAGAGGCTGCGCCGGGAGCTAAAGGGAACGCGGGAGATGAAACGAGCAGGCAGCAGCCGAAGGGTGCAGCGTTCGTATTCAATATCCACTACAGCAAAAATTTAGACATCGGCTCGTTCCCGCAACCCGCGGCGCGTCGTGATGAGGCGTGATGAGGCGGGCGGCGGAGGAGGAGCGCGCGTGGATGTCCCTCTTATTCTCATGCTCATACAAGTGGGAAAAGAACCTCCCTTATAAGGAGGTCCAACTCTCACTAAACTAGCAATGTGGGACTAACCTTTAGTAGTATCCCTTACCTTGCACAAATGGGCTAAGTGGGTGAGGGAGTCCTGGATTAGGGGGTGTCCGGATGGCCGGACTATACCTTCAGCCGGACTCCTGGACTACGAAGATACAAGATTGAAGACTTCGTCCCGTGTCCGGAAGGGACTTTCCTTGGCGTGGAAGGCAAGCTTGGCGATACGGATATGTAGATCTCCTACCATTGTAACCGACTTTGTGTAACCCTAACCCTCTCCGGTGTCTATATAAACCGGAGGGTTTTAGTCCGTAGGATAACATACAGAACAACAATCATATCATAGGCTAACTTCTAGGGTTTAGCCTCTCCGATCTCGTGGTAGATCTACTCTTGTACTACCCATATCATCAATATTAATCAAGCAGGACGTAGGGTTTTACCTCCATCAAGAGGGCCCGAACCTGGGTAAAACTTCGTGTCCCTTGCCTCCTGTTACCATCCGGCCTAGACGCACAGTTCGGGACCCCCTACCCGAGATCCGCCGGTTTTGACACCGACATTGGTGCTTTCATTGAGAGTTCCTCTGTGTCGTCGCTGTTAGGCTTGATGGCTCCTACGATCATCAATAGCGATGCAGTCCAGGGTGAGACCTTCCTCCCCGGACAGATCTTCGTCTTCGGCGGCTTCGCACTGCGGGCCAATTCACTTGGCCATCTGGAGCAGATCGAAAGCTATGCCCCTGGCCGTCAGGTCAGATTTGGAAGTTTAAACTACACGGCTGACATCCGCGGGGACTTGATCTTCGACGGATTCGAGCCACTGCCGAGCGCGCCGCACTGTCACGACGAGCATGATCTAGCTCTGCCGCCGAACAGTGCCCTGGAGGCCGCACCCGCATCGGCTTCGACCCTTAATTCGGAGCCAACTGCGCCGATCGAGGATGGGTGGTTGGACGCCGCCTCGGGGGCTGCGATCCCAACGGCGATCGAGCCGAACACCAGCCCCGCACTCCGCGAGACTCGTGACTCCAAGGAGCCGGACTCCTCTCCGGACTCCGAACCCTCCGCGCCCCTGCCGATCGAATCCGATTGGGCGCCGATCATGGAGTTTACTGCCGCGGACATCTTTCAGCACTCGCCTTTCGGCGATATTCTGAAGACACTAAAGTCTCTCTCTTTATCAGGAGAGCCCTGGCCGGACTACGGTCAGCAAGGTTGGAATACGGACGATGAAGAAATTCAAAGCCCACCCACCACCCACTTTGTAGCCACTGTCGACGATTTAACCGACATGCTCGACTTCGACTCCGAAGACATCGACGGTATGGACGCCGATGAAGGAGACGATGAAGAACCAGCGCCTATTGGGCCCTGGAAAGCCACCTCGTCATATGACGTATACATGGTGGACGCACCAAAAGATGACGACGAGGAGCGAAAGGATGCACCGAAGGCTTGTTCCCTCGAGAAGCAGTCAAAGCTGCGACGCAAGCGCCGCCCCAAATCCCGCCTCGACAGAAATAACGATCACACAGACCCAGCACTGGAGCAGGGCGAACCACTGCCGGACAACGGCAATCCGGATAATCAAACCGAACAAACAAATTCTATCAAGGATAATGGTCCGGACGACATAACGCCGGACAGGCACCCGGAGCAGCAGAATGCCCGTAAAAGGCTTGTTGCCACCGCGAGGAGTCTTAAAAAGCAGAAGCAAAGGCTCAAGGCTGCACAAGACACACTCCAAATCAGATGGAGCAAAATACTCAACACAGCAGCGAGGTACGGCGACAATCGCCCCTCCAAGAGCTACCCAAAGCGGAAGCTGCTACCTGAATTCGATGAGGAGGCCTCAGACCCCCCACAACCAAATATCAAAGCAGCCACCTGGCCGGATAGACGACCCCTCTACCAACACAGAGCGGCATACAACGCCACTCACAATACAACACGCGACCCATGCGAGGGCTCGCACCCAAAGGACGGCGCAACAAGATCCATCTATGGACCACGCAAGCGCGCCCCAGCATACAATGCAACACAACAAACATCCGAACAACGCGGTACACCCAGCTACAGGGGTGCCGCACACCCCCTATGTTTCACCGATGAGGTGCTGGACCATGAATTTCCAGAGGGATTCAAACCCGTAAACATAGAGACATACGACGGAACAACAGACCCTGGGGTCTGGATTGAGGACTACATCCTTCATATCCATATGGCTCGAGGAGATGATCTCCACGCCATCAAGTACTTACCCCTCAAGCTCAAAGGGCCAGCTCGTCACTGGCTTAAAGGCCTCCCCGAAAGCTCCATTGGAAGTTGGGAAGAGCTCGAAGACGCCTTTCGGGCAAATTTTCAAGGGACTTATGTCCGACCTCCGGATGCGGACGATTTGAGTCATATAACTCAACAGCCCGGAGAGTCAGCCCGAAAGCTTTGGAACATGTTTCTTACTAAAAAGAACCAGATTGTCGACTGTCCGGACGCCGAAGCCTTGGCAGCTTTTAAGCATAGCGTCCGTGACGAATGGCTCGCCAGACACCTCGGCCAAAATAAGCCGAGAACGATGGCCGCATTAACAAACCTCATGACCCGCTTTTGCGCGGGTGAGGACAGCTGGCTAGCCAGATGCAGCACCAGCGACCCAAGTACATCTGAAGTTAGAGATGGAAACGGGAAATCACGGCGCAACAGCAATAACAAACGCCGGAATATAGAAGACAACACGAAGGGCACGGCAGTAAACGCCGTATTCAAAAGCTCTCGGACAGGTCAGCAAAAGCCGCCCTCTAAAGGCACCAGGGATGAACTGTCCAGCCTCAACAAAATTCTGGACCAAGTATGTTAGATCCATAGTACCCCTGGTAAACCTGCCAATCATACCCACAGAGAATGTTGGGTCTTCAAGCAGTCCGGCAAGCTCAACGCCGTACACAAGGGGGAGGATACACCAAGTGAAGACGAGGACGAGCCTCCCAAGCAAGACACTGGGGAACAAAAGAAATTTTCACCAGAAGTCAAAACAGTAAACGTGTTACACGTGATCAAGGGAAAAAACAATGCGGCACTCCCAGGAAAATATACCCAAGTGCCTGTCACCGCGAAGTCCTGCCACTGGTCGTCTCAACCGATCACTTTCGACCATCGCGATTACTCAGCAAGTATCCGACACGCAGGATGGGCTGCCCTGGTATTAGACCCAGTAATTGGCGGATATCACTTCACACGAGTCTTGATGGACAGTGGCAGCAGTCTAAACCTAATATATCAGGATACAATCCGCGGGATGGGGTTAGACCCAACAAAAATTCGCCATAGCAATACTACCTTTAAAGGAGTAACGCCAGGCCCAGGGGCTCGTTGTACGGGCTCCCTCCTACTACAAGTTATATTCGGCTCCCCCGATAACTTCCGTCGCGAGCATTTAACCTTCCACATCGCTCCGTTCCAAAGTGGCTATCAAGCACTGCTCGGACGTGAAGCTTTCGCTCGCTTTAATGCAATACCACACTACGCCTCCCTCACACTCAAGATGCCCGGTCCACGTGGCATCATTTCAGTGAAAGGAAATATCAAGCGATCTCTGCGCGCCGAAGAGAGTGCGGCTGCCTTGGCAGCCGCACACTAAAGGCGCCCGGACCAGCGAAAGCATCCAATAGGTCGTCAAGACCTCAGACACAACTAATCAAGTCCGGCGCCGCTATTTATACCGAATAAGTGGTCACACCCCTATTTGTCAATACAAGGGGCTCAACGCGCGCAGACAAGTGGCAATTTTTTCTCATCTTGAATTATACATGGTTTCTTTAAAAACTATCTTTTTGCACGACAACTTTTTCACCTAAATTCCTCTCTTTACAGACGATCATCATGCTACACCCGTCCAGGATACGGCACAACGGAGACACAGGCGCAGACGTGCAGCAGGGACCCGCTCCAAGGATTCTTTTTAGATTAAGACCCTGCGTAAACCTTTTTTACTGTCTCTTGTTGATACATATCCACCGTTGAGAAGGATGCTGACGTCTTGGCATGTGGCCACGCCAGAATAATGCACGTACGTGGACACAAGGGGCTTCTTACAAAGGCCATTATTTAGGCCCGGTTTATACCACAAAGACCGAATACCTTAGGGAGTGTTCGGCGTCGCGAGTTTGGCACTATATGCATCGGCTCCGAATCATTGTCTTTGGTCAAATGTTGGGTTTGCCCGGCTCCTGTGTTTTGGTGCCTTACATTCCGCTTTACCGGCTAAGGTAGCACCAGGAGAACTACTGCGATTGTGCCCTGGTTCATCCGGACAAGCACCTCAGTAGAGAAAGCCAAGATATAGCGTGAGACTGGTCAACCACTCGATGACCTGTTGGAATGTTAGAATTCCTCCGCCTTAACGAAGGGCCGTTTCCCGGCCAGGCATATACGCACCCCGGGATCGGGAGAGTGCGGAGCCACCAGGGGCTATCTAGTAGCCCCACTGTCAAACTCCTATGGCTAAGTGAAAGTGTTAAAGCATTATAGTCCGGTTGCCTCGCTCGCTCCGCTATCACCTCCTTAATAGGATCAAGACATTGGGTTAAGTGTAAACGCGTGTTTTTTGCAAGCACCTCCGCATTATATGCGTGGGGGTCGAAGCCGACGGCTGCAATCTTTCAGGTTATACACATGTATACATAAACGGCCGCCCAGGAGGCGTCATATTACTTTCAGGCAAAAGTATAAAAATAGCCTTATAAAAATTTATAAAAGCATTTCACTTACAATGAGATTACATCTCACTCAAACATAATATTTTTTAAGCACTGTGTCTCTATCAAACGAGCACTCTCAAGAACTTCTTCAAAGTAGTGCTCAGCAGCCATTCGGCCTATGGCCGAATCCCGCGCTGCAACAGTGGTAGCATCCATCTCCGCCCAGTATGCTTTAACACGGGCAAAGGCCATCCGTGAGCCCTCTATGCACGCCGACCTCTTCATCGCATTTATGTGCGGCACCACGTTAAGGAACTGCTGCACCAAGCTGAAATAGCTGTTCGGCTTTGGCCTTTCCGGCCATAGCTGATCCACAACAGACCTCATGGAAAGTCTGGACAACCTATTCAGTTCGGCCCATTCAGTTAATTGGTCAGTCAATGAAAGCGGACGTTCGGGAGAATGGAATTGTCTCCAAAACAGCTGGTCTACTTCACGGTCCGTCTGACCCTGGAAGTACTTGGCCGCATCAGCAGCGCTCGTCGCCAAATCCATATACACATTCTCCGAACTCCACAGCCGATCTAGAGTGGCGTACCGTGGATCTCCGAACTTCCTCCGCAACGTAAAGGATTTCCCAGCTACAATATCCCCGGCTTCCCGCAGCTCCTCCTTCTCCGCCCTCATAGTAGAGCGGATGTCTTTCCTCGTCGCAGCAGCCTTCTCAAGGTCCGATGCCTTCGCTAGGTTTTCCTTTTCAAGAACCCGGTAACAGTCGGCGGCGGCTTTTAATTCTATGGCCATCTTGGCCATCTTATCCCGGCTCTCGCCATGCGCGGCCTTCTCGGCTTTCAACTCTTTGGCTGCCTTCAAAGCAACTGCATTACCAAACCTCGCTTGTTCCTTGGCTCGGGCAAGTTCTGCCCGCAAGGCTTCAACAGTGGCAGCTTCATCTGCAGTCACAACATATTAAAGATACTGGCATCTTGCTGCTCTTACTATGTGGCGTTTACCAGATAACGACACTTACCCTGTGCCTCGTCAAGCCTTTTGTTAACAAGCTCGATGTCGGCGTCTGCCGCATCCAACTTCCATTTTAAATTGGAAAACTCGTTAGTCCGGCTAGCCACCGGAGCTTCCATCACCTGCACATAGAGGCAGTATGGTTATTACCTGGGAATATGATCCTCTGTTCGTCGTCGTTTCCGACGAAAACCAGAGTCTCAGGGGCTACTATCTACACAGGGCACACCTAGCATGTGCAGGATTATCATACATTATCTTTACGTACCTCAAAGCCTGTCAGTAGACTCAGAAATGCTTCATGCAATCTGCTTTCGGTGGACGAGATTCTCTCCATCACCGTATTCATCAGCACACGGTGTTCATCTGAGATGGCCGCTCGCCCCACCAACTCCCTTAGAACATCTGATCGCACACCAGACGGTGCCGGACTCTTTTGTCTGGTCTCTTCGGGAGTCGGACACTGGGAGCTTCGGGGGTCAATGGGATTATCTTCTGACCTCACCGGACTCGGAGAGGCCCTCCGTGACGACACTTCGGGGGCGCCCGCTTCCGGAGCGGAGGAGTCCGGAGGAGGCGTTTCGCTCTCCATCATCTCTGGAAGAAAATCCCCTGAAGACGAGCTCATTTGAGAGGGGCTAAGGCCCGAACTGCAAAGATATATGCGGTGGTTATTTTCTCAGAAGAAAAAGATGGCATACCTATACTATTAAAATATTTCGGGTCACTTACGACTCGCTGGCGAATTGATCCCCCCGCGGACTTTGTGCGGCAAAAGCACCCCCCAAAGTAGGACCCTCTGTGGGAGACTTCTTCTCCCATTTGGAAGCTTCGACTTCCGACTCTCTGGGCGCAGTCCTTTTCCTCCTCCGGTCGTCTTCCTTGATGAAGACGCTCGCTCCCTCGGTTAGAATGGGCCGCGTTGGGGGCCCGCGTCCGCCCGTATTATCCTCCCCAGTATCTTCCTTCAAGGGCTCCGGGCAAGGTGCAACCTGGAGCATCTTTTCCAATATCGGATTCTCCAAACCCTCAGGGAGGGGGGGCGAACACCGAATCAACTTTGCCTTTGTTAGCCAGTCCTGGTCAAAAAGCGAGCTCTCAGAAATAACTTCATAACAAGTGAGAGATAGTATGTTCGGCCGGAAGATTCCTTACCTGTTCGGCGGCGCGGTTACTGCTCAGGCCCACGTCCTCGGTAATTTTTGGACACTCTACCTGAGGTCCGAAGAATGACTTATACATCTCCTCGTGCGTCAGGCCGAGGAAATTTTGAATGACACGCGGTCTCGCGGGATTGAACTCCCACAAGCGAAGGGGTCGGCGTTTGCAAGGCTGGACTTGATGAACCAGCATAACTTGTATTACCGCAACCAAACAAAAATCTCCACTGAAGAGATCTCGAATGCGGCTTTGCAGTATAGGCACGTCCTTGGCTGGACCCCAGCTCAGACCTCTGCTGATCGATGACATCAGCTGTGGTGGAGGGCCCGAGCGGAAAACAGGGACGGCTGCCCACTTGGCACTTCTAGGAGCCGTGATGTAGAACCACTCCTGTTGCCACAATTCATACACCTCTGGAATGGAACCTTTGGGCCATGGATCTCCCGTCATCTTGCGTATTGAGGCACCTCCACACGCTGCATGTTGCCCCTCGATCATCTTCGGCTTTACTTCAAAGGTCTTGAGCCACAGGCCAAAGTGAGGGGTAACCCGGAGGAAGGCCTCACACACGACAATAAATGTCGTGATATGAAGAAAGGAGTCCGGAGCTAGATCATGGAAATCTAGCCCGTAATAAAACATCAAACCCCTGACGAAAGGATCCAAAGCAAGACCTAGACCTCGGAGGAAGTGGGAGACGAACACGACATTCTCGTTGGGTTCGGAGGAGGGGACGGCCTGCCCTCGGGCAGGCAGCCGATGCAAAACCTCGGCGGTCAGATATCTGGCCTCCCTCAACTTTTTGATGTCTTCTTCCGTGACGGAGGAAGGCACCCATCGGCCTTGAAGGCTAGATACGGACATGATTGAAGGTTCGGAGCACCTGACCTGAACTTTGGGTGTTTGAGCTTGAGGTGGGGGAAGGATTCGATTGAGCACGGGAGGGGAAAGAGTAAAAGCCTTGTCCGTTTATAAAGAGGGTAAATATCAAGCGTCCTCTCCGTGGCCGTTTGGACTTGCCTATAGTCTAGGAGTCCTAGAAGCGGTTGGGTTACCCACGCCCGTATTGATGAGAATCCCGGAATAAGGGGACACGATCTCTGCTTCGACAAGACGTGCCAAGGAAACCGCCTCGCATGACGCGCTGAGGTGGGATAATAAAACGATTCGAATAAAGACTTGGCCGTGGTGCGTCACACTACGGAATACGTCAGCAGATTAGATTTGTGTAAATATTATTCTCTCTATGGAAATATGTGGAAACTTATTTTGCAGAGCCGGACACTGTCTTTGTGTTCAAAATCTTCTATGAAGTACTTGGAGGAGGAACCCGCCTTGCAATGCCGAAGACAATCTGTGCGCCGGACTCGTCGTCATTGAAGCCTGGTTCAGAGGCTACTGAGGGAGTCTTGGATTAGGGGGTGTCGGGATGGCCGGACTATACCTTCAGCCGGACTCCTGGACTATGAAGATACAAGATTGAAGACTTCGTCCCGTGTCCGGAAGGGACTTTCCTTGTCGTAGAAGGCAAGCTTGGAGATACGGATACATAGATCTCCTACCATTGTAACCGACTTTGTGTAACCCTAACCCTCTCTGGTGTCTATATAAACCAGAGGGTTTTAGTCCATAGGACAACATACAGAACAACAATCATACCATAGGCTAGCTTCTAGGGTTTAGCCTCTTCGAGCTCGTGGTAGATCTACTCTTGTACTACCCATATCATCAATATTAATCAAGCAGGACGTAGGGCTTTACCTCCATCAAGAGGGCCCGAACCTGGGTAAAACTTCGTGTCCCTTGTCTCCTGTTACCATCCGGCCTAGACGCATAGTTCGGGACCCCCTACCCGAGATCCGCCGGTTTTGACACCGACAGTGGGCCTCTAGGATTTATTTAGGAATTTCTGAAATAGTTATTGGGTTGTCCCAAAATAGACCAAATTCCAGCAATCCCCCACCAGATCGCAGAGGCACACAAAAATTTGCCTTTGATTCCAAAACACTGTTTTATATACCGGTACTGTAGTGGAGACTGTTAAGTTGAACTTCCACCTAGAACTCTATGCTACACTAGTAAGCAACTTGAACAGTGGACTGGGCCTTGAACTGCAAATTTTCTGCGAACCTAGCTTCACATAAAGCCTTGACCGATACGTGGCTACCGTGGGTCTTCCCCGCGGGTGGAGCTTATGCGTTATTCTTCGAGACTTTTCATGAGTTTACTAGAAAGAACCCTATTCTCATATATTGCGACGTTTGACAATCAGAATCATATAGGTGTGTTCTTCAAAAGATGTTTTGCAGGACAACATCTCTGCTTAAATGAGCCACTTAGAACACATTAATATATACATCAACCTGCCATGCAGTTTATGAGAGTATTGCATCTTCATGGAGTGGTATTGTTAATAGTAAAGATACTCTCCTCTTAGTTGATCAACAACTTGTCTTCCACATCTAATTCACGGGATCTTCGATCACAAAGAATAGGTTACCACTATGAACAACTCATATTGTGGGTCTCATACCCATCTCCCTTGATGCATTATCTATCACATTACGTGATAGACCCTTAGTAAAAGGATCTGCCAGATTTTTTGACGTTTGCATATAATCCAATGCAATAACTCCGGAGTTTCTCATTTTCCTGACATAATTTAACCTTCTATGAACGTGTCTTGATGAATTCATGTTATCCTTTGAGCTGCTCCCTTTCGTGATCACAGTTTGATTGTCGCAGTTCATAAGGATACCCGGTACAGGTTTCTCAACAACCGGCAAGTCATTCAAGAGCCGACGAAGCCAGTCTGCTTCGACGGTAGCTGTATCTAGTGCTGTGAGTTCTGCTTCCATTGTTGACCTCATTAAGATGGTCTGCTTGCAAGACTTCCAAGAAACAGAGCCACCTCCATGAGTGAATACATAACCGCTCGTGGCCTTTATCTCATCAGCATCTGAGATCTAGTTTGAGTCACTATACCCTTCAAGCACCTTTGGTTGTCCGGTGTAGTGAATTCCATAATTCGCAGTGCCTTTCAAATAACACAAAACTCTCTCTAGAGATTTCCAATGCACATCTCCCGGTTTTGAGACAAACCGACTCAGTTTGCTAAAGCAAAAGAGATGTCAGGTCTTGTAGCACTGGCTAAGTACATAAGCGAGCGAATAATCTGAGAATACTTCAATTGATCTCTAGCAATTCTTCGATTCTTTAGAGATAACACACTCGCATCATATGGTGTTGGAGAGGCCTTGTAGTCACTATAGCCAAAGCGACTCAAGATCTTTTCCATATAGTGAGATTGAAGCAATGTAATCCCACCATCATCGTCTCTCAACAACTTGATGTTCAGAATGACATCAGCCACTCCTAAATCTTTCATCTCAAAACAGCGAGATAGGAAATCCTTGACCTCCTTAATAACATTCAGATTTATTCCGAAAATCAGTATGTCATTAACATACAAGCAAAGGATAACTCCCTCGCCCCCACCATGGCGATAGTGCACACATTTGCCAGCTTCGTTTACAACAAAGCCTGCAGCTGTTAAAGTTCTTTCAAACTTCTCATGCCATTGTTTAGGTGCTTGCTTGAGTCCATACAAAGACTTCAGCAACTTGCACACTTTTCCTTCCTGACTATCTAGTACAAACCCATCTGGTTGCTCCATATAAATTTCCTCGTCCAACTCTTCATTTAGGAAAGTAGTCTTAACGTCCATTTGCTGAAAAAGAAGACCATGTGAGGCAGCTAGTGAAAGTAGAACTCGAATAGTGGTCAGTCGAGCCACAGGTGAGTAAGTATCGAAGAAGTCTTCACCTTCATTTTGGGTATAACCCTTAGCCACGAGCCGAGCCTTGTACTTTTCAATAGTACCATCAGGCCTAAGCTTCTTCTTGAATACCCATTTGCATCCTATAGGTTCGCACCCATAAGGACGATCAGTTATCTCCCAAGTTTTATTCGCCAAGATGGAACCCATCTCGCTACGAACCGCTTCCTTCCAGTAGTCAGCATCTTTAGATGCATAGGCCTCTGAAATAGAACCGGGAGTTGTCATCTATGAGATACACAAGAAAATCATCACCAAAGGACTTTGCAGTCCTCTGTCTCTTGCTCCTAGTAGGAACTTCATTGTTCTCCTTCACAGGACTTTCAAAGTGTTCCATCGAAATGGCAGGTTCGGTAATTGTAACTGGTTCCTGATTCGATGAACTAGGCATCTCCTGATTAGACGAGGTAGCAATATCCTTCATGGGAAAGATATCTTCAAAGAAAGTCGCATCATTCAACTCCATGATCGTACCGACATGCATCTCAGGTACCTCAAATTTTACAACCAAGAATCTATAACCAATGCTATGAAAAGCATATCCCAGAAAAACACAATCCACGGTCTTTGGTCCAAGCTTGCGCTTCTTTGGAATTGGCACATTGACTTTCGCCAAACAACCCTAGGTTCGTAGATAAGAGAGTTTTAATCTTTTCTTCTCCCATTCCTCGAATGGATTTATCTCTTTATTCTTTGTGGGAACTCGGTTTAGGACATGACATGCAGTCAATATCGCCTCCCCCCACCATGCCTTGGAGAGACCGACGTGTCTAACATGGCGTTAACCAAATCAGTTAGAGTACGGTTCTTTCTTTGGCCATCCCATTTGACTGAGGTGAATAGGAAGGCGTCCTCTCATGGATTATACCATGTTCCGCACAAAAAGCATCAAATTCATTGGAAAAATACTCCACCACGGTCGGACCTAAGCCTCTTGATTTTCCGATCAAGTTGGTTTTCCACTTCAGCTTTATAGATCTTGAAAAAGTTCAAAGCCTCATCCTTAGATTTCAGATGATACATACGACAATATCTAGTGGAGTCATCAATTAACGTCACGAAATATTTATTTCCACCTTTTGTCAAAACACCATTCATTTCACATAAATATGAATGTATGAGCTCTAGTGGTGCAAGATTTCTCGTTTTCGCAGTCGTGTGAGACTTACGAGATTGCTTAGCTTGCACACAAACTTGACACTTAGATCCCTTGAAAGTGGTGAAACTAGGTATTAAGTTCAACTTCGCTAGTCGCGACATGCAACAAAGTTAACATGACAAAGACGTGAATGCCACACATTTGATTCACTATTGTTGCAAACATGATTAACAACTTTATTGCAAACGTTTGATAAGGATAAACGAAACAGGCCTCCTGACTCATAGCCTTTACCGACAAAAGTTCCATACTTGGATATTACAAATTTATTTGACTCAAAGACAAGTTTATAGCCATCTCTACACATAAGAGATCCGCTAACAAGATTTTTATTGACGGAGGGGACATAATGCACGTTCTTCAGCCGCACCATCTTCCCCGAAGTAAACTTCAGATCGACCGTGCCAACACCACGAACAGAAGCACTTGAACCGTTGCCCATCAGCACGGTTGAAGTCCCTGCGGTCTGATAAGACGAAAACATGGATATATCATCGCATACATGTAAATTAGCACTCGTGTCAATGAACCAATCAGGAGAATGACATACTGAAAGAATAGTGGGAAATATACCATACCCAGCATCCTTCATGTCAGTGTCTTCAACGACAACATTAGCAATCTTGCCGCCTTCCCAAGGATGACGCTTGTCATAGCGATAAGGGCAACTAGGAGCCGAATGATCAGGATCCCCACACACATGACAAACACCTTTCTTCTTGTAATTCTTCTTCTTGAAGTTCGTGTGTTGCACAGCCTTGTTCTTCCCATCAAACTTTGCTTTACCATCAAACTTGCCCTTGTTCTTGAACTTGTGGGGCTGGAAGTTCTTCTTCTGTACCAGATTGACACTAGATCCTCCCTCAATACCTCGAGCACATGTGTCCTTTGCTCTCGCCTTTTCTTCCACATCAATTGTGCCAATGAGATCCGGGACGGAAAACTCTTGTCTCTTATGTTTCAGTAAGGTAGCAAAGTTCCTCCACGAAGGAGAAAGCTTAGTGATGATACCTCCGGCAACAAACTTGTCCGGTAGCATACAACTGAAGTGCTCAAGTTCTTTAGAAAATGATTGTATCTCGCGAGCTTGCTCAACCATGGAGCGATCTTCAGTCATCCTGTAATCATAGAATTGCTCCATGATGTACAGCTCAATGCCAGCATCCGAGACCCCAAACTTGGCCTCGAGTGCATCCCACATATCTTTTCCATTACCAATTGATGCATAAGCATCAACTATGTTCTCACCAAGTACACTCAAGAGAGCAGCCTTAAACAGAGTATCCATTTTCTGAAAAGCTTGTGCCTGTTGAGCATCAAGCTCCCCTTCAGGTTTGCCAAGAGTGGAGTCATAGCAACTCATGGTTTGAAACCATAAGATTGCTCTCACGCGCCACCTCTTATAGTGGATACCCTCAAACATAGGAGGTCTCATGGAAGCAGCAAAACCACTTGGTGTAAATTGACTATAATAAGGTTTTTGGAATGGTTGGAAATATTAGCAATTTACCAAGTGATATTATTAATAGAAATATTAGATAAAGCATGACTAATATAACATGGATAAAAGTAGTCATGTGATCTAACAGAGAGAAGGTAAATAACATCTTTATATATGAACTGCAACCAAGCATGTCTAAAGCAGATAGTAGAACATGTTGCATATATGGCGTAGAACCTAACATACACTAGAGCAAAGAACTGCGAGAGGACCTCTAACAGAAAGAGCAAGAACACGTACGGGACAGCAGCAGCAGTAGCATTGGACTTGGGGTCAGTGTCCTCGCCAGCCATGTCGTGGAGAAGGTTGTCGACGTTAGGGAAGTAGTCGTCAGAGTCCGGGGCGTCCGTGACGAAGTAGTCAGTAGTCGCGCTGAGCGCTCTCTAAAAACCTTATCACCTTTCTCCTGCATATGACTCAAAAGGTGCGGTTCTTCACTACTGAAAAAATCGTCTACGCGGAGAGCCAAGCACGATTTCTCGGCAAAGACAGTCTAAGCCGAGTGCAGCTCTCGGCAACATTAAGTACACGATAGAGATAGGCCTTCGCCGAGATTTGGGCAAACATGTATTCGGTAAAGCTGGAAGACACGGCTTACACTTACTATGCCGAGAACCAAGGACATGGCACCCGGCAACAAGGGGTCATGTGGCACGGACGTTCGCGACTTACGGCTCGGTGATGGGTGACGCCCTTTGTTGAGATCCCATGGTTTGGTACTCGGGAAAGCGCCATTCCTTTTTTTGTTCATAATTCAAATAGCAGTAGCATATGTTATTCGAGCATTACAAAGGTTCAACCACCATTGCATAATCTACATAGGCTCAACCACCGTCTGGTTTCCTTTTAACCCACGCCCGCCACTTGGTCTACCCGTAGGCCACCGCCTCCGCTCAAACTATTTTTCCCTGTCACCTTCCTTCGCCACCGCTCCTACACGTTGTACTGTCGCCGCCGCCGCCGCCTCTTCTCCACACCGATCTGATGCCGCTTCTCCACACCGTACTACCCTCGCCGCCACCACTTGTCTACCCCGTACTGCCACTGCTACTTCTTCTGGACCGAGCTGACGCCGCTTCTCCACATCGTACTACCGCTGCCAACTTTAAAGCCAGAACCTCCCTGTAGGTTTCCTCTTTTGCATGTCGGAACAAAGATTAGGATTACAATAAGCCTAACTTTTACGGAAAATATGCTCAGAATTAGCTCAGTACTTCAAAAGGACTTTTTTAAATAGTTGCTTCTTAAATGTGTGTGAGTAACAAAACCATGTGTAGCTTCGTTCTCTCTATCCTGAGTTCGGGAAAGAAAAGATGCAACTTTGACTGCCACCGAAAATGAGCTGAGATATTAGTTTGAACAGAATTGATTATTTACCCCAATGCATGTAGTTGGCATGTGACAGATCGGAGATTATGCATATCTAGCCAACACGAGAAAAACTGTTACTCCTGATGAGCAACACACCACTCAGAAGCTTCACAGTTATCGTGCTGAGAAAAACTGCACTTTAGAAACACTATTACTCCTCATGGGCCCACTAAGAAAGCCGGAAAATCCAACAGAAAAAAGGTCCGCTGCAAATCCAGGTTTTATCCCATGGAGAAGTGCAGTTTACCTGTTAGAGTTTGTCCCGTTAAGAAGCATTCAGTTGACCCAAGACAAGGCGACAGTACAACTGAAAAGCAGAGCATTTGTAATAGCCCAGGGACTCAGGCTAACGTTTGTGCAGAAATCTAGGTGAACCAAATTAAATGTCAGGCTAACATTTTAGTATAAATCCTGGTTTTTTTTTGTGAGAGATACATCCTGGAGTTACAGGTTTGGAAGGAGAAAACAACATATAATCTGAAAGCATCCTGCTGTCTGTTATCAAGACGAAACAAGGTGGGATGCTAAATAATTAAACAATCACCAGTTGAACACAGATGGACTTAACAACCTTGGCGGTTTCAGTCGAAACTTCCACATTTTTATCTTTAGATGATGTCTCATGCCAGGGAACTTCTTTCAAGCCGCTGCATACGTTGCTACCAATGGTTCGAGCACCAGTATCCCCAGATCTATCTGCAACTTCGTTAGCACCTCGACGAATTTCTCGGCTCCGTCTACACCTTTCTTCTTCTCCCAGTAGAGCATCAAGGTCTCAGGTCACGTCGCGTGGTGGCACCCAAATCCTGGCGCTATTGTATCCCTTCTTGACTGCACGGTAGGCGCACCAATGGGCGTTCTTGAGATACCATACTTTGAGATAGTGCTCCATAAAAATATCCTACGTCTTCAAGTTAAGTCTCACCATGCATCCTGGCATGCTTCTTGAGAGCAACGGCCTTGTCAAGCATACCCTCTGTAACATCTGTTTTTATCAGATCATCAGCAACCTAGATGTCGTATTTAGGATGCTTTAGTTCACAAGCATCATGCACAGATAACATCTCACACAGAACCCATGAACTTTGTGAATATCATCCGCGCTTGATTATAAAATAATTTATAGTACAGAAAAGAACAGCCCAGATGACGAATGTGGACAGAACAAAGAAAACTGGGTTCTTCTACTTCAATATCCATGTCCATGGGCAACTAAGATTTCTCTGTTTTTACCTTCCATGATTTCCATGGTCGCTAATTTACACCCATCAATCGATGATAACTGCCCAGGTCTTCAAGAAAGGAGTCTGCAAGATCATATTCATCGCTAACCAAACTATCACTCGTGAACAAATATGTTGCTGACTTCATCAGGCTTCACTTACAGAGCAGACTGCAGCAAATTTGAGACCTCGTACCTGAACATTTTGATATATTAAACGTTTTTTTTTCGACATCGTATGCAAAAGATATAGTCGTTTTACTTTTTCATCACACTTTTTTACAAAACATGTCCAAATTTATGTTTTTTAATTTTCCTAACTAGTAGATGTTGTAACATAACTACATCTCGAAGGAATATATTTTTTGATGTTTTTATTATTTTCTTTTGTTTATTTCAAAACTAAAATGGCGATACACCTGGGGTGGGGGTAGAGTTTGAACCCCTTTAGTCCGGGATGGCTAAACAACTATGAATACAAAACAGTACAAAACACTAGCAAAATTAATCAAATTAATCTTACTCTGACAACAATCTGACATGTGACTAGGAGCAACAAGAATTAAAATAAAAACTATTTTTAAACTCAAATTATTCACAATCTAGTGTTTGAAGAAAATTTGAACAAATTCATATTTAAATCATTCAAATTTGAAAACTAATGACACAAACAGAAACTAGACAAAATTTAGAATCTAATGTAAAAAGAATCACTCAAAGACATCAAATGTGGTAAAAGATATAAGCAATTTGAAACAGAAACTAAAAACAAAAAACAAATGGAAAAGCCAAAAACAAATTTCGGAACCCCTTTAGTCCCAGTTTGAGACACCCTTTAGTCACAGTTTGTGTCTCAAACCGGGACTAAAGGTCTAATCTTTAGTCCCGGTTTGTGATACGAACCGGGACTAAAGGGCATTGCACCCTTTAGTCCCGGTTCGTGCCTCAAACAGGGACTAAAGGTCTAATCTTTAGTCCCGGTTTGTGATACGAACCTGGACTAGAGGACATCGCACCCTTTAGTACCGGTTCATGTCTCAAACCGGGACTAAAGGTCCCATTTGAACCGGAACCAATGCCTTCCCGACGCCCTGCCGCTTAAACCGGGACTAATGCTCACATTAGTCCCAGTTCGTAATGCAACCGGGACTAATGTGTGTATTGAGCTGTGACGAAAGCTCTGTTTTCTACTAGTGTTATAATCACCAACTATGTGTTATGATCCGGCAACCTCGGAGTGATAATAGTCAGGACCACTCCCGGTGATGACCGTAGTTTGAGGAGTTCATGTATTCACCGTGTGTTAACGCTTTGTTCCAGTTCTCTATTAAAAGGAGGTATTAATATCCCAGAGTTTCCAATATGTACCCCGCTGCCACGGGAGGGTAGGACAAAAGATGTCATGCACGTTCTTTCCATAAGCACGTATGACTTTTTATGGAATACATGCCTACATTATATTGATGAACTTGAGCTAGTGGCTTATCGCCCTAGGTTATAACTGTCTTATGATGAATATCATCCAACAAGTCACCGATCCAATGCTTACGAATTTATATTATATTGTTGTTGTTAAGTTACTACTGCTATCGTTACTGTTGCAGTTGCTACAAAACTACTGCTATCACTGTTACCGTTACTATTACTGCTGTCACCATTATCAAAACTATCATATCACCTTGCTACTGATCACTTGCTGCAGATAATTAATCTCCAGGTGTGGTTGAATTGACAACTCAGCTGCTAATACCTTCAAATATTCTTTGGCTCCCCTTGTGTCGAATCTATAAATTTGGGTTGAATATTCTACCCTCAAAACTATTGCGATCCCCTACACTTGTGGGTTATCATGGAGCAACTTGAGTGCGTGAGGCGCAGATGTTGTTCATGTTCCTGCAGATCAATACTGAAGACCAATATGTCATCAAGGAAAATGATGATGAACTTACGGACATAGCGACCAAATATGTTGTTCATCAGGCATTGGAACGTGGCCGGTGCATTGCAAAGGCCAAACGGCATCACCCTGAAGTGGTAGTGCTCGTGGTGGGTTTTGAAAGCAGTTTTTGCTTCATCCTCCTTGCGCATACGAATCTGGTGATACCCCGCGTGTAGATCAATCTTCAAAAAGTATTGCGCTCCCGCAAGCTCGTCCAGAAGTTCGTCCACACTTGGTAGTGGAAATTTCTTCTTCACAGTGGCAGAATTCAGGTGGCGAAAGTTGACACAGAAGCGCCAGCTCCTGTCCTTTTTCTTCACAAGCAGGACCGGGGCGGCATACGAACTCATGCTGTGAGAAATGACACCCGACTGCAACATCTCGTGCATCTGCTTCTCGATCTCATCCTTTTGCACTGGCGAGTAACGGTACGGCTTGGTGTTGATGGGCGTGGTGCCCGGCTCCAGATGTATGCCGTGGTCATACTGACGATGAGGAGGCAGTGCCATTGGTTCTGCAAACACATCGATAGCACCTTCTGAATGTTGGGGGGTACTGGCTCAGTGTTCTCCTTAGCTCAGGATTCGACAGTAACCAGCGCTGCAGTCTAGATATCATTGGTGACTTCCATCCCGTGTAGTTCATAGGCATCCACTCCAGCCGTGGGAGAGAGATTGGTGGTGCGAACCCCTTGTAGCACACCGTCTTGCCCTCTGTTTCGAAGGAGATCAGCTTTAGTTTCCAGTGACAGTTCATCGGGCTGTGGGCGGATAGCCAGTCCATGCCCAATACTACATTATACGCACTCAGATGCAGCACCCTGAGATCGGTGTGGAAGGTGTCCTGGAACTTGCCACGCTAACTGCTTCACCATCTTTTTACAGAGCAGGTGTTGGCCATTCTCTAGCCGAACAGATACAGACGACAGTGCTTGTGTGACTTCTATGCGCTGAACGAACGCCTCACTGACAAAGCTATGAGAGCTCCCAGAGTCCACCAAAAGAAGCATAACTTGATTGCCAACTTGTGCGCGAAGACGAACGGTAGATGGTGCGTCCTCACCAGAAATCGCGTCCTATAATAAGGTATAGCATTCCAACTCCTGGACAATTGGCGCATCCAGCAACTGCAGCGCATGCACGGTGTCATCCGACATGATCTCACAGAAAATCGCCCACCTTGATCATCAGGATTTGTCCAGTGCGCTTGCAATGATGTTCGCGGGAATACTTGTCACCACAGTAAAAGCAGAGTCCATTGGCTCGACGGAATTCCCATAGCTGCCGCTCGTGGGCATACTCGTCGCCACCCAGTCGCGGGGGAGGCGCTTCATGCACCTGGTTGGGAGTGGGTGCTGCTGGAGGTGGTCTTTGAGGGAGTCCTGGATTAGGGGTTCCTCGGACAGCCGGACTATATACTT
The DNA here is from genome assembly GCF_018294505.1 of Triticum aestivum. Lineage (NCBI taxonomy): Eukaryota > Viridiplantae > Streptophyta > Magnoliopsida > Poales > Poaceae > Triticum > Triticum aestivum. Next base: position 30,973,292 of record NC_057812.1, read on the forward strand.
TGGCCGGACTGTTGGACTATGAAGATACAAGATTGAAGACTTCATCCCGTGTCCGGGTGGGACTTTCCTTGGCGTGGAAGGCAAGCTTGGCAATTCGGATATGTAGATCTCCTCCCTTGTAACCGACTCTGTGTAACCCTAGCCCCCTCCGATGTCTATATAAACCGAAGGGTTTAGTCCGTAGGACAACAACAATCATAATCATAGGATAGCTCCTAAGGTTTAGCCTCTACGATCTCGTGGTAGATCAACTCTTGTAATACTCATATCATCAAGATCAATCAAGCAGGAAGTAAGGTATTACCTCCATCGAGAGGGCCCGAACTTGGGTAAACATTGTGTTCCCCGCCTCCTGTTACCATCCGGCTTAGACGAACAGTTCGGGACCCCCTACCCGAGATCCGCCGGTTTTGACACCGACATTGGTGCTTTCATTAAGACATCCACTGTGCCGTCGCGATAAAGGCTTGATGGCTCCTTCGATCATCGGCAACAATGCGATCCAGTGTGAGGTTTTTCTCCCCAGACAGATCTTTGTATTCGATGGCTTCGTACTGCGGGCCAACTAGCTTGGCCATCTGGAGCAGATCGAGAGCTACGCCCCTGGCCGTCAGGTCAGGTTTGGAAACTTAAACTATAATGTCGACATCCACGGAGACTAGATCTTCGACGGATTCGAGCCCATGTCAGGTGCATCGCATAGTCACGATGAGCATGACTTAGCTCTGCCGTCAGACGGTGTTCGGGAGATCACACCTGTGGCTACTCTGGCCCTCAATCCGGAGCAGATTGCACCGTCCGAGGACGGGTGGGTGGACCCCGCCACGGAGGCCGCACACTCAGCGGTGATAGAGCCGAATACTAACTTCACCTCCTACGAGACATGTGTTTCCAGACCCTTGGATTCGTGCCCGGCCACGGGGTCCGAACCGCCCGCGTCCGTGCCTATCGAATCTGATTGGGCGCCGATCATGGAGTTTTCCTCCGCGGATATCTTTCAGCACTCGCCCCTGGGCGACGTGCTGAATTCATTAAGGTCTCTCTCCTTGTCAGGAGGCCCTTGGCCGAACTATGTCTGGCTCGAGTGGGAAGCGGACGACGAAGAAATTCGTTCCCCACCCACCACCCACTTAATACCCATTGTCGACGACTTAACCGACATGCTCGATTTCGGCTCCGAAGACATCGATGGTATGGATGACGATGCAGGAGAAGAACAGGAACCACCGCCCATAGGGCGCTGGACTGCCACCTCATCATATGATATGTACATGGTGGACACCCCCAAAGAAAGCGATGGCAATAAGGCAACGGAGGATAATCCCCTCGAGAAGCAATCTAAGCACCGGCGTCATCAGCGCCTCTCTAAGCCCCACCATAGCAAAAGCAGCGATACCGGCACAAGAGACAATAACGCTGCGGATAGTGCCGAAGACGAAGACAATCCCCTCCAGCCAGGCTACGAGTGGGTGGATGGGCAAGCTAGCCCTAAGGAACAGGCAGCAGACGGAGAATTAGAGGATGCCAATTACATGCCTCTCTCCGAACACGAGGTGAGCCTCGGCGACGAAGAATTTATCGTGCCTGAGGATCCCGTCGAACAAAAGCACTTCAAGCGCCGGCTTATAGCCACAGCAAAAAGCCTGAAAAAAGCAACAATAGCTTCAAGCTGACCAAGATCTGCTAGCGGATAGATGGACTGAGGTCCTGGCGGCCGAGGAATACGAACTCGAGTGCCCAACCAAAAGTTACCCAAAGCGCAGGTTGCTACCCCAACTCGAGGAGGAAGCATTAAAGCCTACGCTTCCAGCGTATGATGTGGCTGACCGGCCACTTCGTGGCCGAGACAAAGCGGCATATCAGGCCGAAGTCCAGCCCGCACCCCGTCGCCAGTTAAACAAAAATATCAAGGCCCGGGGTAACATGCATGACCTGCGAGACGTATTGGAAAACAAAGCAGGACATGCAAGATCGACCTACGGATCACGGGGGCGCGCCCCAACGCATGACGACGAACGTCACGCCGGATATACTTAAAGCAAATCCGGCAGGGCCGAATACATCAGACAAGACTCGTATGAACTGCGTCGTGACATAGCCCGGCATAGAGGCGCCGCACACCCCCTATGATTCACTGACGAAGTAATGGATCACGAATTCCCAGAAGGTTTTAAACCCGTGAACATTGAATCAGATGATGGTACAGCAGACCCTGCGGTATGGATTGAAGATTTCCTCCTCCACATCCACATGGCCCGTGGTGACGATCTACATGCCATCAAGTACCTCCCACTAAAACTCAAAGGGCCGGCTCGGCATTGGCTGAATGGCCTGCCGGCAAACTCCATTGGCAGTTGGGAGAATTTGGAAGACGCATTCCTTGACAACTTCCAGGGCACTTATGTGCGACCACCGGATGTCGATGACTTGGGTCACATAACCCAACAACCGGGGGAATCAGCCAGGAAATTCTGGACTCAGTTCCTAACTAAAAAGAACCAAATTGTCGACTGTCCGGATGCCGAGGCCTTAGCGGCATTTAAGCATAAAATCCGCGACGAGTGGCTCGCCCGACACCTCAGCCAAGAGAACCTGAAGTCCATGGTAGCCCTCACGACACTCATGACCCGCTTTTGTGTGGGCGAGAACAGCTGGCTGGCTCGCGGCAATAACACATCAAGAAACCCTGGCAATTCAGATGCCAAAGATAGCAACGGCAGGCCACGTCGGAACAGACACAAGCGCCGCAACAACGGCAACAACGCCGAAGACACGGCAGTTAATGCTGGATTCAGTGGCTCTAAATCCTGTCAGCGGAAAAAGTCGTTCAAAGGAAGCAATCAGGGTCCGTTTAGTTTGGACCGCATACTCGATCGCTCGTGTCAAATTCACGACACCCCCGATAAACTAGCCAACCACACCAACAGAGAATGTTGGGTGTTCAAACAGGCCGGCAAGTTGAATGCTGAAAACAAGGAAAAGGGGCTGCATAGTGATGATGAGGAGGAGCCCCGGCCGCCGAACACAGGAGGACAGAAGAAATTTCCTCCTCAAGTGAAAATGGTGAACATGATATACGCAACCCATATTCCCAAGTGGGAACGGAAGCGCGCACTAAGGGACGTTTATGCGGTGGAGCCAGTCGCCCCAAAGTTCAACCCATGGTCTTCTTGTCCGATCACTTTCGATCGCAGGGACCACCCCACCAGTATCCATCATGGCGGTTCTGCTGCATTGGCCCTTGACCCCATCATCGACGAATTTCACCTCACTCGAGTCCTTATGGATGGTGGCAGCAACCTGAACCTACTCTATCAGGATACAGTGCGCAAAATGGGTATAGACCCCTCAAGGATCAAACCCACAAAAACCACCTTTAAAGGTGTCATACCAGGTGTAGAGGCCTGTTGCACGGGCTCAATCACACTGGAAGTGGTCTTCGGATCTCCGGACAACTTCCGAAGCGAGGAGTTAATCTTCGATATCGTCCCCTTCCGCAGTGGCTATCACACACTGCTCGGACGAACCGCATTCGCCAGATTCAATGCGGTACTGCATTATGCATACCTCGAGCTCAAAATGCCAGCACCTCGCGGGGTTATAACAGTCAATGGAAACATAGAACGCTCGCTCCGCATGGAGGAGCACACTGTTGCCCTCGTAGCAGAAGCGCAAATCAGCCTTCTGAGGCAAAACTGCCAATTCGGCGAAAAAGCCCCCGGACACCTTCAAGCGAGTCCGGAGTACCCTGCAACAGCATGGCCAGGCATGTTCAGAGCTCGCCTAGCAATTCGGCCTCCGTCCTAGTCCCAGTCTATCGGCGAAATTTGCGCCGCGCGTACATAATTACGCACTCAAGATACCATGGGCATAGGCGGAGGCACGATTATGGAACGGCCCACAATGCGGCTCGAACGCTTCAGGACCAGTATACCTTTAACATTTTCTTCCTTTCGGGCCCCTATTCTATGAAGGCCCTCTCCGATCGTCTGATTATCGGACCCGTCATGGGAAGGAAACACCAAGGAAGCAAGAAGCTTTGACATACAAGGGAATCCCTAAGTGGTCTCTGATAACGATCGCTATACCTGTTTTGCATACCCACACGCAGCTCACCCTTGGATAGGACATGTCAAATAGTCTTATTTTTTACTTATTGCACTACCTGTATGCATACGCTTTGACGTATCATTTAAGTAACAATGTACATCATTAGCTCATTATTGCATTCCTTCACCCTTCTTCCATGTCTACTTATTTATGAAAAATTGCACCCGTACATTCTGATACGTCCAGGGCGCCAGGGGCTTCAGTGTACCCCACAACACGGCATGAAAAGTCTGAACACTTCCGGCAGTGCGTGATAACCCACAAGTATAGGGGATCGCAACAGTTTTCGAGGGTAGAGTATTCAACCGAAATTTGTTGATTCGACACAAGGGAAGCCGAAGAATATTCTCAAGTATTAGCAGCTGAGTTGTCAATTCAACCACACCGGGATAACTTAATATCTGCAGCAAAGTGTTTAGTAGCAAAGTAATATGATAGTAGTGGTAACGGTAACAACAAGTAACAGAAGCAAAAGTAATATTTTTGGTGTTTTGTAGTGATTGTAACAGTAACAACGGGAAAGTAAATAAGCGAGAACCAATATAGGAAAAGCTCGTAGGAATTGGATCGGTGATGGATAATTATGCTAGATGCGGTTCATCATGTAACAGCCATAACATAGAGTGACACAGAACTAGCTCCAATTCATCAATGTAATGTAGGAATGTATTCCAAATATAGTCATACGTGCTTATGGAAAAGAACTTGCATGACATCTTTTGTTCTACCCTCCCATGGCAGCGGGATCCTAATGGAAACTAAGGGATATTAAGGCCTCCTTTAATAGAGTACCAGAACAAAGCATTAGCACATAGTGAATACATGAACTCCTCAAACTATGGTCATCACCGGGAGTGGTCCCGATTATTGTCACTTCGGGGTTGCCGGATTATAAAACATAGTAGGTGACTATAGACTTGCAAGATAGGATCAAGAACACACATATATTCATGAAAACATAATAGGTTCAGATATGAAATCATGGCACTCGGGCCCTAGTGGCAAGCATTAAGCATAGCAACGTCATAGCAACATCAATCTCAGAACATAATGGATACTAGGGATCAAACCCTAACAAAACTAACTCGATTACATGATAGATCTCATCCAACCCATCATCGTCCAGCAAGCCTACGATGGAATTACTCACACACGGCGGTGAGCATCATGAAATTGGTGATGGAGGATGGTTGATGATGACGACGGCGACGAATCCCCCTCTCTGGAGCCCCGAACGGACTCCAGATCAGCCCTCACGAGAGGTTTTAGGGCTTGGCGGCGGCTCCGTATCATAAAACGCGATAATTTCTTCTCCTTGATTTTTTTTTCTCTCCGAAAGCAAATATATAGAGTTGGAGTTGGCGTCGGAGGAGCTCTAGGGGGCCCACGAGGTAGGGGGCGCGCCCTGGGGAGGGGGCACCCTCGTGGATAGGGTGTGGCCCCCCTGGTCTTCATCTTTGGCGATGATTTTTTGTTATTTCTGAAAAGTTGTTCCGTGGAGTTTTAGGTCATTCTGAGAAGTTTTGTTTCTGCACATAAATAACACCATGGAAAGTCTGCTGAAAACAGCGTCAGTCCGGGTTAGTTCCATTCAAATCATGCAAGTTAGAGTCCAAAACAAAGGAAAAAGTGTTTGGAAAAGTAGATACGACGGAGACGTATCAACTCCCCCAAGCTTAAACCTTTGCTTGTCCTCAAGCAATTCAGTTGACAAACTGAAAGTGATAAAGAAAAAACTTTTACAAACTCTGTTTGCTCTTGTTGTTGTAAATACTAGCAAAGTGGCCGGCTCTACGCGCGGGCAAGATCTTTTGACCCTTTTCGTGTGGATTTTGAACCATTAACCCTATATAAATTGTCAGGCTGGGAAATTTTCTTACTAAACATTGATAATACAGAATGAAACTATCATGTAGAATAGATCCTTGCACAAATGTTGCCAATTATTGTAAGATGCACAACTACAAGATTGCACATTTGAAGCTTCAAAAACGTAAGCAAATAAATTAGCTGCCAAAAAGCTTGAGCCTTGCACATTTAAATATGTCACATTGGAAAGAAAATGTAGAAGGTGAAATTTCTCCAAAGGGAAACTTTATATTGGAAAGAACATACTTAGTTCAGCATTTTAATTCAGTGAGTCGGATATCCCTTACATAATTACCACTCAAGGTGTAAATCCATTAACCAAGGAATAAATTATGCTATACAAAATTCTACAAGTAAAACTTGTCTATCCAATAAATCAACGTTATAAATTTGCACATATTCCCTGCTACATTTCTAAGGATATCCTTAACATCTTCACATCATGATGAACATGGAACTTACGCATATCTAAAATACAATCTATACTAATATTTACTTCATGGGATAAATTTTAAAAATGTTCCTAGAGCAATAGTTTTTTATACGATGTGATAAATATGATTGAAGAGGACAATATAATATCTAGGGTAATATCTAAAGCGAAGTAAAAACTGTTAAAGAAAAAATTATGATCAACTACCTGTGCATTATGACTTCTAATTGGCACACCATTGGAGTATACATTCACCATGAGTATGAAATGTGTTGAGAAAGTCTGAAATACAGTCACTTCCTTTTGCACATTTATGGCATGTGTAATAATTGTACCTATTTATATGATAAAATCACACTACTAGGAAAAGGCCTATAGATGGAATTGACACTAATGGCGCACCAGACACGTGGTGCGCCATTACTATATACTAATGGCGCACCATGTGTTGGTGCGCCATTAGTGTCCAAATACTAATGGCGCACCACATCCACGGTGCACCATTAGTAAAAAAACTTTTTTTTAATTTTTTTTTCAAAACTACTAATGGCGCACCGTGGGAGTGGTGTGCCATTACTAGTTGAACTAGTAATGGCGCACCACACCCACGGTGCGCCATTAGTGAATTTTTTTTAATTTTTTTTGAAACTACTAATGGCGCACCGTTGGAGCGGTGCGCCATTACTAGTTCAACTAGTAATGGCGCACCACTCCCACGGTGCGCCATTAGTAACTTGGCCACCACTTCCACCGAATGCACACCCCCCCCCCCCGGTGGACCGCCTTTTCATTTTTAAAAAAATAAACAAAAATGATTGAAATCTCAAAAATATAAAAGAAAATAAGTTTCCCATGTGATATGTGGTCTAGTTGTTGTGAAAATTTACAAATATGAATTTCGACTTTATTTGCGAAATCTATCGAGAATTTGTAAAATGGGCATAACTTTTGCATACGAACTCGGATGAAAAAGTTTTTTATATGAAAAATCATCTACTCAAAAAGTTACATCCGAATTCAAGCAGAAGCTTCTATCGTACCCTTTACATGAGGATTCTTCCGCGGAAGAACAACTCATATTCGCCTTGTCACAGGGCGCCGAGCACAACCTGATGACCTATGAGGCGTACGATATCAACGGCTACACATTCTACACCGAGGACAAGGACATGAAGAGCCATGGTTATCAGAACTCCAGGGTAACGATGGAATCCTACACCGGTAACGACAAGGACAGATACTACGGAAGGATTGAGGAGATCTAGGAGCTGAGCTACGCTGGAGAGAAGGTCCCGATGTTCCGTGTCAGATGGGCCAAGAGCGTCCTAAAAGAAGACCAGTATTTCACCACCATGGTTATACCGGAAGCCAAATCCAAGACCGCGGGAACAAACGTCATCGCGAAAAATGAGCCATGGGCACTGGCTTCCGAAGTGGACCAATGCTTCTTCATTACCAACCCGTCAAAGCCCAGTCGTGTTATCGTGAGGAGAGGCAAAAGGAAGATCATCGGAATGGATGGAGTAGCCAATGAGCAAGACTTCAACAAGTACGGCTACCCGAAGATCGAACATGATGACGACGATGAAGTAGCAACATACACCACAAGAAGAAGCAGGACCACCCTACCTAAAGGACGTCCGTTCCACAGAAGAACTCCATTTGCGAAAAAGAAGGGCAAGAAGATTATGAACAGATAGCTAGTTAAGATCGACTGTGTTTAAATCATAGTCTTCATTTCTCGGTTCTATTACATGGGCACTTTTTGATATCATGAATATTTTTAAATTTCTTGGGCACTTTTTGATTTCATGAATATTTTTTTCAAATTTGATGATATTTTTTCATATTCAATATGATAAAATATTGAATATTCATGAGACACTCGATCTCGATCCCCCTCCATCTCGATCTCGATTCCCCCTCCATCTCGATCTCGATCCCACCCACACCCTCCCCCGCTAGCTCCATCGCCGCCGACGACCCACCGCACCCTCCCCGCTCCACTGCCGCCGCCCACGACCCCCCGCACCATCCCCCGCTCCACCACCACCGACGAGCACCTCCCGCACCCTCCCCCGCTCCCAGGTGAGCTCCACCTCCTCTCCCCTCTTCATTTAAAAAAATAATAATATAAAAGTGTAGACTACAATTGTTGTTAAACAACAATTATTACTGTTTTTATAAAAAAATATTACTGTTTCATATTCATATTCATTTTCTAAAAAATTATTACATGCAACAAAAAAAATTACTTATGGCGCACCTCTGGCGGGTGCGCCATTGCTATATATATAAAAAAAGATTACTAATGGCGCACCTCTGCCTGGTGCGCCATTGCTATGTAAAAAAAGATTACTAATGGCGCACCTCTGTCTGGTGCGCCATTGCTTTGTAAAAAAAGATTACTAATGGCGCACCGACCGCGGGTGCGCCATTAGTAAGATTCCCCCCTAGCTAATTCCCTCCCTATCGCCAGATCCCCTTCCTCCCTCTCCCTCGCCCCCTAGATAATTCCCCCCGCTGCCCCGACCCACGCCGCCGCCGCCCCCGCGCCTCCGTCTCCGTCGCCGCCCCCACGCCGCCGCCGCCCCCGCGCCGCCGCCGCCCCCGCGCCTCTGTCTCCGTCGCCGCCCCCATGCCGCCGTCGCCCACGTGCCTCCGTCTCCATCCCCGCCCCCACGTCGCCGTCGCCCCTGCGCCTCCGTCTCCGTCGCCGCCCCCATGTCGCCGCCGCCCTCGCGCCTCCATCTCCGTCGCCGCCCCCACACCGCCGCAGCCCCCGCGCCTCCGTCTCCATCGCCGCCCCCGCGCCTCCTCGGACGCCCTCGGACGCCCACCGATTTCCTCCGCCTCGGCCACCATCGCCACCGCTCGACGCCGAATTCGTGCTGCCTCGACTAGCTCCGGCTACCCCGAGTCGCCCTCGACCTCCCCAATGAGCACCCGAGCTGCTTCCCCCTCTTCCCCCTCTTGATTTCCTTCTGATGTGTTCTAGGGTTAGGGGTTGGAGAATTTTGGACAAGAAAAGGGGTTGGAGAATTAAGTAGCTAGGGTTGAGGAATTAAGTAGCTAAGGAGATTATGTTTAGAGCATCAATGATGGGTGTTGATATACCTCTGGATAATTTTGATTTTATTCATGTTCTCAAGGAATTGGAATTATCCAGGGAACAAATTAGTAAGAAAACTGAACGCTGTTTAGATATTCATGACTCGAATGGAAACGTCACCTCCCTGTGTCTAAGTTGGCATGATACTGTAGTGGAAGAGGAGGAGAAATTTACTGTTGTTTCTAGAAGAGAGAAAAAGTCTCCTGCTAAGAGAAATGTCACTATTTCTTCTCTTACCTCCTCTTCTATACCTTGTACTAGAGGTCAGCAAAAGAATATCAGTTCTACTTTGCCCCCTAGTAGATCTGGATACTATTTCTGTTAGGAGATGGTGTTATATTAAGATGCATATATTGTTATGTTACGCAAATTGTATCATCTTGCCACTTAAGTCAACCTTCCCTTTAAGCAGAAAATTCAGTTAGGAGCTACTGCTAGGAGCTACTGTCAGAAACTTGAGCTACTGTAAAAAACTTGAGCTACTATCAAAAAATTCAGTTAGGTACAGTTAGGAGCTACTATCCAAAACTTGAGCTACTGTCAAAAAATCAGTTAGGTACAGTTAGCATCATGTAAGAAAATGGCCATAATGTGCCCTAATAATGATGTATTTTGTCATAAAAATATATAGTGGACTGCCATGATAATGACATGCTGCTAGTAGTTACTTCCACCATGAGTTTCATTAACAGCAAGTCAGTTTTGTTTATAGTTGAAAGTAAGTGTGTGGTTTGAAAATCAAACAGAAATGTTTTCTTAACTCAGAAGCCTGTTACTGCACCTGTACTGCACATTACGAAGTCTCCTAGTACTTAACCCACCCAAGCTATGAGGCAAAAATTTCAGTTAACTGTTATGGACAATTGTCAATTTTCTGTAATGATGATGGAACATTATAAAGCATTGTACTCCAGTGTATATGAAGGATACAAAAAATTTAGCAACTTCTCTGATTTTATAAAGTTGTTCTTATATGGGTGAAACTTCACTTGTTTTTAGGCTAGTGCAGGGTGTTGCTTTATTCTGTCATTATTTGTAACTATGTCACAAATAAATTGTTCCTTCTTCTGTATTTGAAGTAATGACTGTTCATAAGCTGAGGCATGGATTAAGTTGTTTCTTTGATGTACCATTATATCTGGATGATTTTTTGTTTGGTGACCTATTATATCTGGAATGGAAGCTCACATAAGTTGAGCTGATTTTTTCCATATGAAAGCAGAGGACCATATGGTCTGTCACTAGGTTTTGTCTCTGACCATTGTGTCGTGATGAATTTGCAGGTACCCCGAGAGGCCCTTGAGTCTGCCGAAATGTCGATTAACTTCCGTTCCGGCAAATTCGGGTACTCCATATGTCCTATTTTCAGCAAAGGTCATGCTGAAATTTTTCGTGAATTTTAGCATGACTTTGTTAAAAAAAAGGACATATGGGGTACTTGCGACTAATGCATGGGCCATGGTATCGTAGTACTTAGTTAAGTAGGATCAACTGTCCCGCCATTCTTGCTGCATTAAACCATAGGTGGCAATAGAGCCAAGTGATTAGGCCCAACTTAGAATTCTCCTTAGCATCAATAAACCCTAGATGATAAACCCAACATAGGTGGCAATAGAGCCAAGTGATTAGTGCCAAGTGATTAGGCCCAACCTAGGGTGCCTCGGCATCGATAAACCCTAAATGATGAAAACTTAACTTGGCTTCTATAGGATGCCTCGGTGTCGATGAGAACCTAAATGATGTACGCTTAGGCTTTTAGGGTGCCTCGGCGTCGACAAAACCTAAATGATGAAAGCTTATGCTTTTAGGGTGCCTCGACGTCGACAAACCCTAAATGATAAAACCTTGGCTTTTAGGGTGTCTCGGTGTCGATAAGAACCTAAATGATGAAAGCTTAGGCTTTTAGGGTGCCTCAGCATCGACAAATCCTAAATGATAAAAGCTTACCTTTTAGGATGCCTCGGTGTCGACAAACCCTAAATGATGTAGTTTTGAATTATGAACGTAGGATATGTCGTCATCATTATCGGACGACGAAAGTCTCCCGGCGAGTGCGACTGGTGCTACGACGATCGAGGTCTGTGCGACATGCCTCACCTGGACGATGATCGGCGCTTCAGCATTAAGCTCGAGGAGACCTTCGAAGTTGAAACGGTACACAACGATGACAAGTGTTATTTTCATAATTAAGCATGACTTCAATTATTTCAACATGTAATTTTCATCTTTTACAATTCGAGTATAGCTTATCCCATGCCATGCAAGACGCTATGTCTTGGAGAGGATGGATTTTGAAGACCATGAAATTTCTGAAACAAAGAAAATTCACCTAAGGACTCATCACGATGTGGACTTTGAAGTAAATCTATATAATTCTGTGAGCATAACCCATTTTGGTTGCAAAAATTGGGAAGCATTTTGCAAGATGTATGGTTTTGATGAGGGTATGCTTATCACCAGGATCTTGGTAATCCTGACATCAACCAAGACAATATGGACATTTGGGTCCTTGTTGATACGCCTCCAGTTCTACCGCTATGTGAGTTTCTCAAACATAGTTATTAGCTAGTTTATATTGTTTATTTCAAAATAGTTGACTGCTTATTTCCATTGACAGCTTATTTTTATTGTTCAAAGAATGTGCGGGAGATGGTAGATAAAACCCACTACACCGATGGCTCCGAATTAACAACTTACAAGGAGAAAAATCATCTGGTCGGATTTTGTACTGACATTGAGAATTACATTATCCATAATCAAACTCCTCAACATTATGGTAAATACGTGCCACTAGTGCATGTGTTCAACTACGGTAACTACCATGGAGATACTCTGGTAAGATTTTTACTATTACGACATCCGTGCATCTTTTGCATAGTTCTAAAACTAGTACATCATTGCTAACTATGAAGTTATTACTATGTTTTTCAACAGATAATCCCAGAGAATTGTGTGCCTCATATGATGTATCAGAAAGGTAGTCTTAATGTTTTGAACATACAACCAGGTCGTCCTACGAATCTCAACTGTCCATACGAGATTTCTAAAAGAAGTGGAGACATGAAAATCAAAGGATGGAAAAATGTATGGACAGTCGTAAGGAGCTTCTTGGAAGCAAAAGGAAGCGAAGCGCAAGAATTGGAGACATGATGTTCTCCATTCTCCATAATGGAGAGTCAGGGTCTATATTGTTTTATGCTATTTGAGCTTAAATAGGGTATTTAGGTCCTGCCTAATACTGATGATCATGTGCTAAGAACAATTAAGTAGGGTTGGTTCGATGACTATCAAGATGATGATCGTATGAATTGTTATGAATAACGAGTAGAAGTTGTATGATGATAATTAGTAGGACTTGTTAGGATTAGTATTACTTTCAACAAACTCGATACTCGCGGTCTCTAGACTTGTAATGTTTTATCTTTGTTTGGTCTTTTGAATTCGAAGACTAATGTGATGAATTGTATTCAGAGACTAATATTCTATTGTATTCGATGAATCTACTGTTGCTGTGTGCTACTGTCTATATTCTGTCAAATAATATATTTTGTAACCTGTGCAAAAATCAGAAAAGTAAAAAAAACCTAATATTCATACTAATGGCGCATCACTACAGAGTGCGCCATTAGTATGCCAAGTATACTAATGGCGCATCCATCCGCAGTGCGCCATTAGTGTGCCAAAGCACATGGTTAAATATGATCCTGGGAGGCATACTAATGACGCATGGTGTTATATACTAATGGCGCACTGGGTGGTGCGCCATTAGTATACCATTAGTAGGCAAAACTGGTGCGCCATTAGTAGGCCTTTTTCTAGTAGTGTCATATCAACGGCACTAAGTTCATTAGTCCATAGATTGATCTGTCCCACTCAACAGAATGTATGTGAACTAAAACTCTAAATTTGAAATGACAAAATTGGTATACTACATTCATTATTAGGTAGATTAGCCCCGGAAACAAAACAAACCGAAGGTTATGCCATATTCAACAGAGGGAATAAAAGTATTATTTTTATAATATTTTACGGCAAAATGAAGAGTGTTGTAACAACCATATTCGTTCTGTATTGGAAGACGGCATTTTTCCTGACCCATCTTTTTACGTAGACTACTTGTGAAAGTATGAGCAGTTTATGATACACTTTTAGTCTGATCTGTGCGTGAATCTATTAGCAATCGCTTGCTCATGACTCATATCACATCATAGGAAACTGCCACTTTGTTTAGATTGACATCCATCACAAAACTAACCTTTAATCAACATAATTACATTAATTTTAGATTGCTAACGATTTAACAAAATCTTTTTTCCTTTCGGCGTTGTATTTATATATTAAATATAATTCTTCGTATATGTCAGTATATTTTAGTATAATATATACAACGCAAAAATTGTGTGTGACATTAGTGCTGAGTTATTGCATGGCAGTCGAGGCCAAGCCTCATATTGTTTGGGATATAAATATTGTCTTACCTGAAATACTAAGAAATGATGAATTTCTCATTTTTAATGACGTTGTTTACCTAAATTATGCTTTTTAGGCATTGCTAAAAAGTATTTTGGTTTATAGTACCTTTATATGCTTCCCTAAATGATGCGAACATGTCTTCTCTTAAACTAAAATGGCAGTCACAGTATACCATGAAACATTTGAAATTTAAGCATATTGAGAAAAGAGTGTCGAGCCCTTCAAAACCATGTTGTCTTGCGCGATAGTATGAAAAAGGCATGAGAAAAACTGAAAGCTCTTTCCTTATACACGTGGGTCCCATCAAAGTAACAATTTCGACCCTCTATTTTACACACCTATCTCCGAATATATATCCACAGCCTATCCGTCAGCAATGCCGTGAAATCACTATCAAGCTCTTCGTTTCATCAATTTGAAGCTTGAATCATAGTGACGAACGATGGGATCTCTTGTGCACAGTACCTATGAATGCAAGGACATAATAATCTAGAGATTATATGTTGTAGTATATGAAGATATAGCTGGTGCAATTAAAAGAAATATAGATATGGACCTACGTACCTGTGTCTAGATCGATCAGCTGTCCTTGCCCAGTGTACATGCTGCAGTTCGTTTCATCAGTTGTTACCTGTACTCAGTCCATGGGTCCATGGCATACAGAATAGTTTGGCGCATAGGCACGGCTGCACATGAGAGCCTTATAATAGCCTGCGCTGGGAACGACATCGGCCGCATTGCGAGGATGCTAGTTGCCAGAATTAAGAATGGTTCTGGGAAAGTAATGGGTGCTTTCTTGGCATCTTGGCACGATATTTTTTAGCAACGTGGCAGTTGTGGTCACTCAGAGAAAGGGAGGTGACGCTGGTGAAGCGCCTGCACGCCGGTGCAGTCCTAGATAACAGAGTAAAATTCTTCAAATAAGTAGAAAACATGGTATACATCTTCGTCAAATCTGGTAGAAGATATGTATGGCCATTGGATATAAGTGCCGTTGGATATAAAGTGCTCTAACGACATCATCTCCTCCTTCTCCTGCACAGACACCTCCTTTGCTTCCTCTCCCGTATGGCCGTACCTCTCGTCCCCTGTAGGCTGCAGCCTCTTTGCTTCGTACGAGGACCTTCTTTGCTGCAGCTCCAACCACGGGTGTCCCGGATGCCTGTATCACACTCCTTCCATCCTCCTCTATGTTGCCCATTCACCTCTCAAGTCCGTCCAGAACTTCCATCGTTGTTGCAATCACAATGCACATTCAGGAAATCTCATGCTTCTTATTTAGATTGTCCATCAAGGCATGAATGACTCCGATGACAGGAACTGAGGCACGGAATAGACGAAAGAGCTGTCCATGGGAGTCCATCCATCCCTCACGTTGCTGCTGCAGTGCATCCGCCTTACTTGTGCTTTGTGAGACATGCGAACGTTAATAGGTTTTGGGAAGTGCCAATGTCTACGTGGTCAATCGGGCCGATCATCCAGTCCTCGTCACCGCCGGACACGCCATGGTGCCGAGACAAGGTTGCCGAGACTGATATGCTATGGGACAGAGCAATCCCTGGTCGTGAGTCGGGATCCTCTGTGAATCGAGAAATCGAGGGTCCCCATGATTCAGCCATCTAGATTTTAAATCAGGGAACGCCCGAGATTTAGAATACCTTTTGCATGCCTGAAGTAATCAAGGAGTCGGAAGTCGCCATGCTTCCGCCATTTAGATTTAGAACCGGAGAACGCCTGTGATCTAGAATACCTTTTGCATGCCTGAAGTATAGCCTATAGGGTGCTAATTGACGGATTTAGGGCCTTGTGAATTGCTCTCCTTCTGGAATCATGGAGACAGACAACGAACGAAGGCCCTCGTTCTCTAGGTTTGTCGTTGGCATGAGCTCAAGGATGGAGACAGGGGCGCTACGGCAGGCCTAGCTGTCTAGGGCTTGCTGGACATGGCCGGTGCACGTAAAGATTTAGGAGAGAGCCCTAAGGCAGGCCTAGCTGTCTAGGGCTTGTTGGACATGGCCGGTGCACGTAAAGATTTGGGAGAGACGGAGGATGGGGAAAAACATGTTAGTGTACGGCCAGATTATACTACAGGAGGCTGCAACGTGATGTGGACTTTTTTTTTATATCAACGTGATATGTGACGTAATGGCAATGGTGGGTAATTTTCACATAAATCTAATCTAATCTAATCTAATGGCTATAGAATGTTGTTCTATTCAATGAATGGTCGGATGTTTCTGATTTTTGTGGTAATTCCTATAGTAATTTCTTTTTCCTGGTTAGCCCGTAAACCCGTAAATTACTTTTTATATATAATAGATGTAAAGCCAGCATTCAAGTTTTCACCAAAGATTATAACTAATCACATTTGCAATAATTCTCAGGTCTCATGTTACTCATATCAATAGCATAATCAAGTAGCGAGCCATAATAATAAATCTCGGATGACAACACTTTCTCAAAACAATCATGATATGATATAATAAGATGGTATCTCGCTAGCCCTTTCTGAGACCGCAAAACATAAATGCAGAGCACCTTTAAAGATCAAGAACTGACTAGACACTGTAATTCATGGTAAAAGAGATCCAATCATACACTGGTGGAAAAAGGGCCTTTGGTCGCGGTTCGCAACTGCCATTAGTCGCGGTTGCGCAACCGCGACCGAACGGGCGCGACTAAAGGCCCCCCCCTTTAGTCGCGGTTGCTTAAGAACCGCGACTAAAGGCCCGTCCACGTGGGCGCCAGGTGGCCGTCGGGGCGGAGGACCTTTAGTCGCGGTTCTTCTGGCCAACCGCGACTAAAGGCCGCCGCAGGTTTAGGGTTTTAGCCCCCCCCCCCTTAAACCTGTTTTCTGTTTAATTTGTATTGTTTTATTTCTTTTGTGCTTTATTTTAATTTTGAAGGAGTTTCATATATTCTACGGTACTACATACATGCATATGAATGTACAATTTCAAATAAATTTGAAATTAGAACCAAAAAGAATTCAAGAGGAATATACAATATATATTCAATATCATCGGATGACCATATACAATTTTGAACAAGTTTCCATACATGATTTAATGCATATAAAGTTCTACGTCCTCGTAATAGTGTTCTCCTTTAGGATGGAGGACTTCCCTGCTGAACCATCCAGCTAGTTCCTCTTGAAGTGGTCGGAAGCGAGCTTCTGGACTAAGCATCCACCGGAGGTTATTCCTCTGAGCATTGGTATCACTCGGAACCCGCTCAGAGGTGTATCTCCGGATCATCTCACAGACATAGTATCCACATAGATTGGTCTCCGGTGGCTGAATATCCCCAGCATTCTTAGCCTTTAACATTTTGAATTCTAGCTCTTTTTTGAATTCACCGACCTTTGTATCTACGAACCGTCTCCAAACCCTACGAGGCAAAGAAAATTAAATGAACAAGAGAGTTATTAATTAGTTACTTGATATTAGGAAATGAACGAAATAGGCCGATCGATATAGAGCGCAAATGAATGAAAATAATTACTTCTGCAACATTCTTCTCATGCCGCCCCAAAGCTTTGGATCCATATTCACAGAGTCGTGGACGAGACATTCTGAGGTGTTAACTTTAATTACTAGCAGAATCCAGTGGAACCTGCGGACACGATACATGCACAGTACGTCATGCATAACTCATCGATTAGCCGGCCACATACCATGCATGGAGTAAACAAAAGAGAATGTGCTCAAGACAGAAACACTCACTCAAAATGGTAAGGAAATAGAATATCACTTTTGAGTTCCTGCTTTGTAAGAAACTGCCACAGGTCTGCCTCCACGTCGGCGGGGTAACGCTCCAACACATGTCCATTAACGATGTGTGGGTCAATGAACCCAACATCATGGATGTTCCTTACTCTGCATTCCTTAATCTTCATTCTGCATGTATAATAGCGGACACAACAATATAGTTAGGACATATATATAGTGCAGGCAATATGAACGAGATGGGGTAGAAATTAATAAATCACTTACAGAACGTAGCAACTGATGATAGATTTATCGAGCTCACGCAGATTGAAAAGCTGGAACAATTCACTCAGTTCAATTTGTACATAGTAATGTTTGAAGTTAGTTTGTATCACCAGAGGCTCAATGTATATATATACCTCGGCGCCGGAGGTGGTTGCTACTTCCATTTGAAGATCGTCGTTTATCGACGTTTGTTCGGCATCATCTTGCTGACGACGCCCTTCATCTTCACCGTCAAGGTTCAGATAAGAAGAGATATCATCTTCTTCTTCTCCGGTCGGCACATATAGAATATCGCCGTTTATGATGCCGAACATATGTGCTTCACCGTCCGGATCATAGTTGTCCATAATCGGGTCAGCTCTATCGTCCGCCATTATGTCAGTCCTGAAAACATGTAGTAAAAACAAATTAATTAAGTGAAGAAGGGGGGCGGTGGCGGTGGCGGTGGCGAAAGGGCGGTGGCGAAAGGAGGGGGCGAGGAAGGGGTGGGAGAGGGTGTCGCGGTAGAGCGCGAGACGGGGCGGCAGACGACGGCGTCACGGAGAGGGGAGGCGAGGACAACACATTTATAACCCTCGCCGTCCCTCGATCCCTAAAAAAACACCGCGCGCATCGCCGCCCCCCTCGCCGCCCCTCTCCGTATAAACAAATTGTCCGAACAGAGCTTGGAGTAGAGTGGCTAGGGTTTGGCCAGGGATGCGGATGGAGACGAATATATGTGGGGTCGGGATGGCCCATGTGCAGGGCGGGGGGTGCTGGCCACACTCTTTTTTCTTTTCTTTTTCATTTCATTTCATTTTTTCTTTTCCTGTTTTTATCCTTTTCATCTTTAAAACAATTCAGTATATCAAAATATAGCAATGAAAAAAGATATTTGAGAAATCATAAAATGTATGTGAATTCAAAAAAATGAATCATAAAATGTTCATGGATACAAAAACATTGTGATTTTGCAAAAAAAAAAGGTTTTCAAAAAATGTTGATGATTTTGTGGAAAAAACAGGAATAAAAACATATTGTGTATTCAAAAATGTTTAGGGATTTCAGAATAGTTCACGTATTTAATTTTTTCACTGATTCATGACATATTCGTGAATTTAAAAATTATTCTTGTATTTCAAAAAATTGATTTTATTAGACACAAAAAAATTCATCAAAACAAAAAAATATTAATGAATTCCAAAATTTATTCGCTGATTAAAACAGTGTTCACAAAGTTTCAATAAATTTCACAATTTTAAAAATTGTACGCGAATTTGTAAAAATGTTCATGGATTTGAAAATATGCATTATTTAAAATGTTCACAATTATTTTTAAAAAAATCACAAAATTCTCTCTCTCTCTCTCTCTGCTCTCTCTCTCTGCTCTCTCTCTCTGCTCTCTCTCTCTACTCTCTCTCTCTCTCTGCTCTCTCTCTCTGCTCTCTCTCTCTCTCTCTGCTCTCTCTCTCTCTCTCTCGATCAACGCCGGCGAGGCCGGCCGCCGGCGAGGGCGGCGAGGCCTCTCCGGCGAGGGAGGCCGGCGCGGGGCGGCGCGGTGGTGGGCGAGGGAGGCCGGCGCGGGCGGCGTACTAGGGCGAAAGGGGGCGGCGGGCGCCGTACGTGGGTGAGAGGGGGCGGCGGGCGACGGCGGGCGGCGTCGAGGGCGCGGGCGACGGCGGGCGGCGTCGAGGGCGAGGTCGACGGCGGGCGGCGTCGAGGGCGAGGGCGGCAGGCCTTCGGCGCGGCAGAGGCAGAGCGGAGAAATGAAGGCGACGGGTCGGGCGCATG